>NC_044381.1:30335534-30636701 GCF_006542625.1 Nomascus leucogenys
AGAACTCTATATTTATTTATCCTAGTTGACATTTTCTTTAAAACTGAAAATGTCTGGCCTTTTGTTTTTATTTCAAACTCCTTCGTTCCCTGTCACCATTGTTTCTTCAGGCTCTCACACAAATGCAGGCTTTCTCAATATTCTCTAAAATTAAGAAATCATTTAGCATTGAAGAGCTCTACTTAAAGTCCACCTTATCTGTCACATTAAGTTAAATCGTACCCCGTGAGTATTTAAAGGAAAAACTTGGTTTCATTTCCAACTCCATCATGTACTAGTTTACTGTCTAAGCATGTGTCCTCATCTTTGCTCTTTCTTTTTTTTTTTTTTTCAATTTTTACTGTTATCAAATGCAAGTCTGGTGATCATGACAAGTTCAGTTGAAGAGATTATTATAAAAAGTTGTCTGTTACTTTCCTTTCTACCCTCTGTTTCACTATCCTGGATGCAAGCTGTTTATATTATGTCTGCTTTTTATTTCTCCTGGTGCCCATCTCAAAGCTTATCTGCTTATACTGTTTTTTTTTTTTTTTTGTTTGTTTGTTTGTTTGTTTTAGTTTATCAACTTTTGGCCAGGCGTGGGTGGCTCACACTTGTAATCCCAGCACTTTGGGAGGCTGATGCGGGCGGATCACCTGAGGTCAGGAGTTCGAGACCAGCCTGCCCAACATGGTGAAACCCTGTCTCTACTAAAAATATAAAAAATTAGCCAGGCATGGTGGCGGGCACCTATAATCCCAGCTACTCAGGAGGCTGAGGCAGGAGAACCGCTTGAACCCGGGAGGTGGAGGTTGCAGTGAGCAGAAATTGATCGCACCACTGCACTCCAGCCTGGGCGACAAGAGCGAAACTCCATCTCAAAAAAAAAAAAAAAAATCAACTTTTGACTGCATTTTTTCAATTTTCTGATTGTGCAACACCTTGATACCCTTACTATGTCTGGTGAACTTCCAGGCATAAGAATCCTACAAGATAAAAATAAGAAATCTCAGTCCCCCAGCCTTTGCAGGCATGGGACATGCTAGGGGACAAATATGTGACTTCATTTTACCCAGTCTGACTCAGCAGTATGAGAGCTTGATTTGGAATTAAGTGACTTGAGGAAATGGGCATCAGTTTTTCAGTTGTGTGGGTTGGCACAGCAGTGGAATGGAGTGGGGAGCTTTGAAGGCATCAGTAATGCTGGTTTTCTTTAGTATTCAGTGAGGCAGTCACCATGATAGAAATTTCCTCATTAGATTAGTTTTGCTTTGTGGTATTAGACATTGTTCCTGGAATCCCAAACTTGGTTATATTACTATCTCCTCAATTATGCCTGTTTCCTAATACTCTTAACAAACTTCTTTCTGCTACTCAGCTAGAGTTAGTTACTATTATTTGAATTAATATATAAATAACTCAACTGCCTTTTCAATATGAATGATGAGATTTTAGGTCAATTACCCTATATCCATCCTCTACCTTCCTTCTTTCTGCTAGATAATCATGTTGTTATTTTAATTATTTTATTAATGATCTATGTAATTGTTTCCATCAATTTTCATCAGTCTCCCTTGGTTTCTTGCTTTCTAATTGGAAGATATTAACATCACTGCTCTTTCCTCCACTTGCATCCAACCCACACCTCTTCCAGCTATCACTTCTCAACTTACATCAGCTTCACTTTTATTTTTATATTGTCAGTTAATATTCATATTCTGTTTTGCAACCAGATCCTAGACGTCTTTGCTTTGTTTGTAGGTTGACTCTAAAAGTTAGAAGACATCGCCTGAGTTATTTTAAAATTTTTTGAGTATAATCCGACCATGGAGTGTGTTAGCATTACTTTTCTTCTCTTTGAAACCAATATCATGACCTCTGTACTACATATGGGAGACTGTTACTAGCATCAGACCCAATGGATTACTATTTCTTACCTCCAAATAATTGCTTAAAATCTTATCAAATTTCAATTTGCTTAATATTTGAATGATGACTTTGTTTTATCTTTATATTATTTGTCTTTATACCATTCTTAATTACTTTCCATTTTTAGTCATACTTTTTATTATATTACGTTGTTTCTGTTTTGGGAGGTTTGTTTCTTGTTTTTTTTTTTTTTTTTTTCTTAACAGCGCATCATCATTTTGTCACAGCCTAGATTATTTGTCTTCTAGGTCTGCTAATAAGCTACAAATAGGGGACTTCTTTGCTTTGCTTTCCTATAATGAATTTACTCTTTCCTGGATTACCTAATCTTCCAATGCATTGATTTACTCTCTCCTTTTATGGAATTCAATCAAATAACCTTCTACAAAATGTTAATGATAGATAAAGTTTAAATTCCTTGTGTGCCTGAAAGTATTATTGGTTGAATAATTTCCACCTCTGGGTGGAAAATAACTTTTCTTCAGAACTTTTAGACATCACTATTATATCATTCTCTAGTAGACATCCACTTTTGCTGATGCCAGACTGAAGCCACTGTTTCTTATCCCTTTATAAGTGACTTGTTATTTTTCTCTGGATGCTTTTAGAGTCATCTCTTTATCTTTGATAGCCTACAGTTTTAAAAAGTTAAGGCTATGTGTATATCTTTATTCATTTATTGGACTGAACACTTGATGGGCCTTTTCAGTCTTAAGACTCATGTCCTCTACTTCTGGGAAATTTTCTTCCATTATGTTTTTGATAATTTCCTCCTCTTAGTTTTCCTTGTTTTCTCCTTATGGTAATTCTATTAGTGGAATATGAGATCATTACATCTCTTATCTTTTCCCTAAATTATTTTGTTCCCTTAAAAACTTTTGTTTGTCTTTTCTCCTTAGTACTGCTCTCTTTCTCTCTCATATATGTTAGTGATTCTTGGTTGTTCACTTTTATTTAAACAAAAGGATGGTATAGCTGATGTCCAACGGCTGGACCACTGTCAAAAAAAAGAGGGTTATACATAATGCACAATTTTATTGATATGCCAGACTAATCTCTGATGTGAGAAGTCAATGAAATTGTTTACTTTTGGTGGTGTGGACACTGGGAAGCATGAGGAACTTCTAGGACACTATGTTTTCCATTTCTTGGTCTAGGTGCTGGTTACAGAGGTATAGGCCCTTTGAAGGAATTTATCAGCAGTGGTGTTATGATTTGTTCAATTTTATGTACATATTTGTACTTAAATAGGAAGGTTTATGGGGGAAAAAGCTGGTATAATGTATAAGGAACAAACGGAAACGAGAGAAAGCAAGAAAGCAGGAAGGAAAGAAGACAAAAATGCAAGTATCACTTTCTTTTTTCTTCCTTTCTTCCTCCCTTTCCTCCCTTTCCTCCCTTTCCTCCCAATTCCTCCTGCAATTGATTTCAAGAGATTCTCCTGCCTCAGCCCCCTGAGTAGCTGGGATTACAGCTGCTCTCCAGCAAGCCCTGGCTAATTTTGTAGCAAATGTTATTTTCTATGGGGAGTCCTACTGAACCCTGCTTTCTGATTTGGAAGTCCTTCTTTTGTGTTCCCATAGGATCTTTGCATATCTGAATCAGAAATTTTAGCCTTGATTACAATTATCCATTAATGTGTCTCTCCTGTCCTCTAGAACATCACTGCCCAATAGAAATACAATATAAGCCATATGTAAAATTTACATTTTCTGGTAGCCATGTCAAAAAAAGTAAAAAAGAAACAGGTAAAATTAATTTTCATAATAAAATGTAATAATTTTAATAATAAATTTTATTTAATCCAGCTTGTCCAAAATATTATTTAACCTGTTGTTAACATAATAAATTATTGGAATATTTTATTTTTTTTAATAAAACGAAGTCTTTGAAACCAGTGTGCATTTTGCACTTAGAGCACATCTCAATTTGAGGCAGCCACTTTTCAAGTACTCGATAGCCACATGTAGCTACTGATTATTATAATGGTCAATGCAGCTCCAAAATGAAGCACAATGACAGCAGTGACTATTTCTTCTCTTTACATCTTCAGTACTGTAACTAACATACAGGAAGTGCTGAATAAATATTCCTTTTCACTGTCTCTGTAGATGTATATAAAACGGTTATAATACTTCATCTAAATCTTAATTCATTTACCGTATTTTGAGATTTACCATGAGCTAGGCCTTGTGCTAGATGCCATGGATTAGCACATGGTATAAACTGGAAAATGGATCACAAAGTGATCTCAAGCTGGCCAATTATGGCTAAAGCTTTATAAACATTCTAGAGAAGAGAAAATTAAAGTTAACGTAGGACAGGCCTGCAATTATATTTATCATGTTTATTGCTAAACATTTTGTGATTCATATCAATTCTAGTAAAGTTGTTAAGAGCATAAACTTTGGCATCAGATAGACTTGGTTTTAATTCACTGCCAGCAATTTTTAGCAGAAATTATGTTTATTTGCTTCTAAAACAGGAATAAAATTTATACTTTATCTGAGTTCTCGAAAGGGTTAAAAGGCATAGCACATATAGAGCTTCGCATAGTGCCTGGCATACAAAAAACACTTAATGAACGTTCACTTTTATCATTGTATCAAGGGTAAGTCAATATTCTATTAGCCATTATGTTTTTATCATCATAAAAAGTCTCATTTAAAGAATACTTTTGGGCTGGGTGCGGAGGCTCATGCCTGTAATCCTAGCACTTTGGGAGGCCAAGGTGGGCGGATCACCTGAGGTCAGGGGTTCAAGACTAGCCTGGCCAACATGGTGAAACCCTGTCTCTACTAAAAATACAAAAATTAGCCAAACGTGGTGGTGGGTACCTGTAATCCCATCTACTCGGGAGGCTGAGGCAGGAGAATCACTTGAACCTGAGGCAGAGGTTGCAGTGAGCCGAGATCACACCACTACACTCCAGCCTGGGCGACAAGAGCAAAACTCTAGCTAAAAAAAAAAAAAGGAGAGAGAGAGAGAGATGTATCTGGCCTACAAACAAATTAGAATAATTGAGACATTTCCAGGCACCATCTATATGCCCAGAAAGAAACTCTAGTAATCAACTCCTTTATACATCCTATATTTGTTTTCTATGGTTTCCATGACAAAGTACCACAAACTGGGTGGCTTAGAACAACAGAAATGTATTGTCTACATTTCTGGTGGCCAGAAGTTTGAAATCAAGATGTTGATTGGGCTATGATCCCTTTGAAAGCATTAGAGGAGAATCTGTTCTAAGTCTCTCTGCTGGTTTCTAGAAATTTCTTGGGTTGCAGCAGCAAAACTCCAGTCTTCATATATTCTCCCTGAGCATTTGTCTCTAATGTTCAAATGTGCCCCTTTTATAAGAACACAATCATAATGGATCAGAGGTTCCTTCTATTTCAGTATGATCTCATCCTAACTGATCTGCATCAACCCAATTTCCAAATAAGGTCACATTCTTGGGTACTGGGTCTTAGGGCTTTAACATGAATTTTGGGAAGACGCACTTAAGCCTGTACCATTCCCCTATAGGATGGAGCCCATTCTTTTTTGTGTGCTGTTCTCTCCCCGGAGTATTCAGAGTTAATTCATAAAGTATACTTGGGCTAGCACATATCAGATCAGCTGGGGTCCACTACAGAAAACCAAATGTAGTACCTGTAAGGAAAAGACCTCAAAGATCTGTCTACTCCTACAATAGCCATTTAGTAAGAGCAGAAAAAGGGAGGTTTAATAGGCAGGAATGAGCCAACAAACCTTTAGTACAATCTCCTACAGAGATCAGGCTGTGTCTGTTATTGCAATCAATGGCATTCACAGAAAACAAGTATATGAACTTGTTTTATATACTTGCCTCATGAGTAAATATAGTCTGTTGTTGGATGATAAACTTCATGAACAAAATTGTGTGATTTTGTATATATTATTTCCAGGTGAAAATGACCCAAAATATCCATCAGCTGTATTCTCTTGTGAAATTAAATTGCTAGATTTTTACTATGTAGGAGAAGGAGAAAAACACCAGTGAAAGAACAAGACAAAAGAAACAGGGCTAGATTCTTTCTTTTCTTTTTCTGCATAAGGCAATGCTGAGCAAGAAGTAAATGTTTACGTTGTTACTTCCACAAAAGTTGTATTTTGTAGTGCAATTTGGAGTGAGAAAACCTAATTTCAAAATTTAGTATTTTTCTTAATAAATCAGTGACTTTGGCCATTAAACTGAAGCATTTTGTACCTTAGTACACTCATCTGAAAATAGAAATATGAGTATTTACTTCACAGTGCTAAACATGTTAGTTATTATTCCTGTTAAAAAGAAATATAATCAATGAAGTAGAAAAAGTAACTGGAACTACAGCAAGAGAGTAGCATGGTGGATATCAGCCTGTAACTACAACGAATAGAATGTTGATAGGCAAATATTTCTTCTGGAAATATTTGTGGAAACAGGATTGCAAGAGTTGAGCAAGGAGGTTCTGAATATGCAGGCTGGGATCAGGACGGTAACTCTGAATTATTATTTTGTATGATTGTTTATCTCTGCATGCTAGCAATTATTGCTTGCACTTGGCAAAAATGGTAATTAATGCTGTTTCTTCTCCACACACATTCCCTCCATCGGTAGAGTTGGTGATGGCAGCATATGGCTCTAGAAAGGCTTTCAGTAGTTATTGTGCAGGCTTGTAAGGTCAAAGTATTCATAGGAGCTTTGTGTCAACTTACAGAGGTAAGAATCCATTTCATTCTCAATAAGACATCAATAAAATATCGGCCGGGTGCAGTGGCTCATGCCTGTAATCCCAGCACTTTGGGAGGCCAAGGCAGGCGGATCACAAGGTCAGGAGATCGAGACCATCCTGGCTAACACGGTGAAATCCCATCTCTACTAAAAATACAAAAAAATTGCCAGGCGTGGTGGCAGGCGCCTGTAGTCCCAGCTACTCAGGAGGCCGAGGCAGGAGAATGGTGTGAACCTGGGAGGCAGAGCTTGCAGTGAGCGGAGATCGTGCCACTGTACTCCAGCCTGGGCGACAGAGCGAGACTCCGTCTCAAAAAAAGTAAAAAAAAAATAATAATAATAAATAAAAGACATCCATAAAATATCTCACTACAGTCAGCCCTCAGTATCTGCAGGGTTCTACATTTGTGGATTCAATCAATTATGGATCAAAAATATTTGGAAAAAACCCCAAACAATAAAAAATAACAATAGAATACACATTTTGAAAACACAGTGTAACAATTATTTACATAGCATTTACATTGTATTGGGAATTATAATTAACCTGGAGATGATTTAAAGTATATGAGAGGATATGCACAGGATATATGTAAATACTACACCATTTTATGTAAAGGATTTGAGCATATGAGGATTTTGGTTTTCGTGGGAGCCCTGGAACCAATCCCCCATGGATACCATGGCGCCACTGAATATATCAGGAAGGAATAATTATTTTCTAGAATTGCAAGATCCATCAGCTGCCAGCAGAGCTGAAAATGACAACAAACCACTTTGTAGTTGAGCTACAGTTTACTCATCTCTAAAACAGGATGACAACATGCACATACACATGAAGCTCATACAAGCATTAAATGTTTTAATACCTCTGAAATGGTACATAGTAAACACAAGCAAAAGGAAATTGAGGGAATAAAAACAAAACGTACTCCCTGAATGGAAATTGTTCTATTTGTTTGAAATGATAAGGAGCTATTCAGGTATTCACGATGAGAGCATGGAAAAATAGCGGAAGCCTCATAGTTCTCATAACACCATTAGAAACCCATAATTTCAGCATTAAATTATAGTGCCCCAGAATGTCAGAACCATTAGCACCTTAGAAATCTTTCATCTCTAAGAGTTTTCTTTTTGGCAATTGACTGATGCCTCTTTGCTTATGGGTAGAATTTTTTCGCCTCAGATTGTCTTTTTTCCTTTATTTTCTTATAGAAGTCCTGTTTAATCTTTCAAGGATCAGCTTCATGTCAACACCTCTCTAAATTCTTCTTTTTACACAAGAGCCACTAAATGTACGTGGTATCCCTCAGAATTAATAGACTGTAGTTTAAAATCCCATATTACCTTGCTTATCAATTCTATTAGAGTGAAATTTTAACTCTTTACCTGGCTGGCCGCAGAGGCTCTCCTGATCCCGTTTAGCCATTAATACCCATGCCCCCATGCAGTGGTTCAGCCCGTGCACTTAACATTCTGATTTTCAGTTCCTCTTCTTTTCTGTCAACTAGCAACCCCTTCTTTCTTTTTGTTTTGAGCTCAGCAATTCATCTCTTTTAAAGTTATGTTTTATACAGCATTTTTAGATGTTACTAGCAAGTTTTTTTCATATTATCTGAGTCTACCATCTTGCCAGAGCTGCTACATTTGCTCAATGTATAACTCTTTGTTATTAAGTATCTGCTTTTCAACCACAGCAACAAAACACTTATTTCTCAAAGGTGGCATTAGATTACCTGAAAGAAACAAGTGTTCACAATCATACTTTATTCACTTCTTAACGTGTCATTTATTAAAACAACGTGCACCTAGGTTGCATCCAGAGGCTAACTCCGGTGATATGTCAATTCCAGTACCTCTTAACATCACCTCTCTTTCTGCCTCAAACCACAGATGATATTGTGCCCCTGTCCAAAATATGTGTGCACTTTGCATATATTCCCCAAGGTATTTACGAGAATTAAAGAGCTGTATGTAATTAGCAGTAAAGGAACCCTAGTTTGCCCTGTTTATAGTGTATCTGGATCCTGATTCACGTGATAAAATTATTTGCTTTAGTTTGGAGACCCAGGCAATGAGTGTGCCTTTCTGCTGCTGCTTAGTAGAATTAAGGTGCAGCCTTCCCCATTTGTGAAGGCAGGTTTACTACAAGTGATTAATAATGAATAAAAGACAGCAATTAAATGCAATAAGATTAATTACAACTTTTTGAAGAAATTGGATCTGGTGTTAATTTGGTGATCAATAATAGCACTTGGAATTCTATTTAGCTTTATCATTTAACTTTCCAGCTACCCTTCACAATTAAACCAATTTATGAGAGACAATTGTTGCTACGTGAAAGATGTAGCTGTTCTAGAAATTATGAGTGTACTGTTTATCTTTTCAGATTCAACAAGCTCTTGATTATGTTCCATAAATAGCCACATTCAATTAATTTTTCTTTTATTCTCAGATTTAACCTGAAGGTCTCATACAAACTTAACCTAATAAAAATTACAATATGTACAAGAGAGACAAAATAAAACAGATTGTTGGGTGGGACATTTACTCATGCTAAGATAGTATAGATGATATTCCACCAATATAAACTATTAGAGTGAAATAGCATCCAATTTTCTTATTCTAAAATACTGAAAATAATTCTATTCACTCTCTCTGAAGTTTTTTTATCTTTCCTCCCCATTTTCCTTTTCTTATAATGTCCCTTTTACAAATAGAGGCTCAGATATCATTGTGTACTTTATAAACTATGAATATTATTTGAAATATAATTTATCTGATATGAAGTAGTTTATGTTATATCTTATATATAAAATAAAATGTAGATTCAAAAAGGAAGGTGCGCAAATTACAAGAAAGTATAAAAATGATTGCTAATAAAATCTGTAGCAGTTATAATACGTATTATTATGTAGCAAATATGTAATAATACATATTATAGACATGGAGTCTTGCTATGTTGCCCAGGCTGGTCTCAAACTCCTGGCTTCAAGTGATCCTCCTGCCTCAGCCTCCCAAGGTGCTGGGATTACAGGTGTGAGTCACTGTGACAGATCTAGATGTAGCATTTTTAAAATTTGTATTTTAGAGAAAATGAAGTAGAAAGAACATTAAGTAACTCGATCCCTCACTACTCAACGTGGTGGCACAGGGTGGTAAGGACGGTGGAGTGATTAGAGAAAGTGTCGGACATCTCTGGGACCTAGTTTGGGGAGGGAACTGCCAGCCTTCCAGAAAAGCCCTGCATCCCATGTCGTAATTGATTCAGTGTGGTAGGGGAATTACGATGGCACATGCAGAGGGACATATTTAGATTGATGGCAAAGATAGTATTTTCAGTTGCTCATAGGCTGTGAAGCATGCAGAATATCCAAGAAGGAAATCCAGGGGACACTAGGGAGGTTCAAGAGTGCTGAGCAGCAGGTGAATCTGAGGATTCCTGTGGTTGAGATGACCAGATGCAGCAATACAGACCCTACAAACCAAGGCAATGGCAGCACCATGCACTGGCGCTAGCACATGCCCATATGCTAGGCACTACCAGTTTTACTATCCCCAAATGCTATAGGAAAAGAGGCCAGTGCCAGAGATACAAAGGATGAACTAAATCAACTAGGAGCCCACACAGAAGAGACAACCACACCTTCATTGCATGAAGGAGTCAGAGTCCATTCTTGCTCAGATAGGAGAAGAGTGTATCCCTAGTAGGGAGTTTGCACTTTGAGCTGACTGATTATTTACTCTCTTCACCAAGAAATAGACTGTTTAAATCCAAAATGCATGAGTGCTAATGGCACTGAAATCTTCTCTTAGAGTCTTACCTCTCATTTGGTCCTACACTCCTGTCCTAAAGTCATCAGATTGAACAACAGTTCTAGTTAGTGATTAGTTAAGTTATGGAAAACAACTAAAAATACATTCTTTAGCACATCTGAGCTGAAATGAGTAAATATCTACTCTTGTACATTATAGCTTAATATCTTTCATCTGTTTTTATGAGAGCCTCATGTAGCACACAGGTGACACAGATTGAAAAAGAAATAATTTTACGTGGTCACTTCCCTTTGTGCAGGCAAATATCCACTTAGCACTCTTAGGTGGTTTTCAGGAAGGACAGACTTCTCCTGCCAATGATGGTCAAAGACTGTCATTTGCACATCACATCATCAAAGCTTCTAGGGGAAAATGACGTCCTTCTACATAAATTTCTCATGTTGCTAAGTTTTTCTTTTGGTGCAATTCTTTCTTTTTCACTGGGTCTTAACATCCTTTCCTTAAAGGCAATATCTACTTTTGGGGCAAATATCAAAATCTATATATATTTTTAAAAAGAACACGGTACAGCAACAAATATCACTCTCTAACAGAGGTTATTTGTCTTGCTGAAAAATAATTTAGTTCTATCAAACTTTAAACAAATGAATTTCTAAGTCCTCAACCCAATATAAATAGATTTTTATTTTTCAAATGAAATGAGAAAATGAGTTACAATTTGGTAACATTAAGTCACTATGTTTCATAAAGCTATGCTTCTCCATAATTTCCAAGATATAATTACATAGGAATTATTTCTCCTAATAAATTTTAGTGTTGAAAATAATTAATTATGTAGGAATTGTTTTGGTTATTAGGATTCAAGGTTTCACATAGATATGTGTGTATGTATGTGTGTGTGTGTGCACGCACACATGTCCATAATACATGTCCATCTATATGTGTGTGTTTGTATGTATCCAAGTGGAAAGCTTGTTTTCATTGTTTTTAGTGGCTTATATATTTTTCTGAAATAGGGCTATCTCTCTGATGAGAAATGCAAGGATTCAAATTGGAGAGGGTAGGCTTTAGAGACAAGCAAACCTGGGTTGAAGCCTGGTTTCAGCTAGCTGTATAAGCTGAACAAGTTGTGCAGTTTCTTTGAGCCCTTCAATTTGTGGATCTCTAACCTACATGGCAAGGCATGGCAATAAAAATGTTAGCACCGTAGTGCTGTCATGAGGATTAAACATGGCGCTGGAATTAAAGTGCTTCATGCAGTGCCTGGCATAAAATAGGTTCTTAATAAAAGTTACTCTCTTAGAGACTAAAGCTTCAGATTTCATGTACCATTAAAGTGACGAGCTTTTGTTTCAGAATAGATAACCTTGGCTTCCCATAATGTTTCATCTCTGCATTTTATCAACTACTTTTTTTCTTGTTCATCATTTGATCCTAAACATATTGTTTATGGTATACCTTTCTATTACAGCCACCTTTTAGGACTTTCTCTATTTAGGCAATTCATTCTGACTCAAGATGGAGAGGTGCAACGTCAGTTTATTCAGTTTTGGGTGTAAAAGTTATCCTTGTAAGCACTTTAGAATTAAAATCTGACTAATTATGATAATTGGTGAATGAATTTGTAGATGAAATTGGGAAACCCTAAGCTACAACCTGGACAGCAAGTAAAACATTTAGTGCCATCTATGTTTTACTCATAGCTAATACTCTTGTTTATTGAACAAGTGTTTTGGAAAGTTTTAAGATGTTCACGTTTCCATACTAGAAGAAAGACAATTTTTTTTTTCAAAAGCCAGTTATTCTTACAAAAAAGTAAGCTGGCAAATATGATTCATAAGCAATGTTCCAAAAATAACAATGATAACCAAAAAGAACTGGGATACCCTCTGGCTCGTACACTAACCTGTCTTGTGACCTCAGACAACTTATGTACCCTCCCAGGTCTCGGTTCAAAATTGTATAAAAGAGAACTCATAATCTCTAGAATTTTCCAATTTGTGCTCAGCTTCTACACATATATATCCTATATGAAGCAAATAACACATATTAACCACTACAACTAGCATAGTTTTGGCTGACACCCCAGTTGAAATGATCTTTAATGTTCTGTGGGCTTCAAGCCGTATGTAGGTATATAGAGATTAAAGGAGAGCTCTAACAGGGCCATAGTATTAGCCTTTCTGGTAACAGTTCTACCCACAGTATGCACAGGAGTCCAGTCCCTAGCTTCTATATGCTGTGAACACTGAGTCAGCAGGGATCAGACCTGCTAACTTATTGTTGATGTCCCCAAATCATTTTATAATGCTTACCACAAAGTAGGTGATGAATAAATGTTTGTTGAATGAATGGTAAAACGTCTCCTCTGTGAATAAGGATATCTAGTTACAAGGAAGTTTCCACTGCAGTTTGTTGTGCATTATCTAAACAAAATGGAACATAATAGTACAAAAATACATGCTGAACCTATTAGGAATGGAGTGTGATTTTTCCTGGAGATACAAAATCCTAGCCCTGAAAAACTGGGTGGAACAAACATGTTGTAGATTATTTTTATGTGACATGGTAGAGTAGAAATAAGTAACAAAAACAACAGTTAACCTAGACTGGAAGGAGGTTCTGGCAAGGTGCTTTAGAGGATGTGATCTCTGGGAAGAGTCTTGAAGGACCAGCAGAATATAGACAGGTAAAGAAAGGGAGAAAGACATTCCAGGTTTAAGTAACACACCATGAATAAAGGCATGCGGTTATAAAACAGTGCTGGTCTCTTCTAGGATTTTTAATTACCAGAGACCATTTAGCAACTGGTAGCAACTTGGAAAATCTACTATATGAGTTCTGAGCAAGATGGATGTTAAGTTATTTACCAATTAACTAGACTGTGGTGGTTAATTCCAGAGGGAATCCTAATCGAGAATCTATTTAACTGACTGCCTCTGAAGAAGGTGGAATATAGCACAGCCATGACAGCATTCAGACCAGTGTTTCTGTCACATACACATAATTGTTAATTTTGAATAGATTGGAATTGGGTATTTTTAAATTCCAGGACAAAAATCATAGTCAAGTAAAGCTGTACACAATATAGAAAAGCTGATTTTTGTTGTTGTTGACATCTATCTGCCATTGGCCCCACTAGTATACTGGTAACAATACAGGCGTAGGAAGTATACATCGTAGGAGTGTGTCTGAGGTTACAGGTACACTTCTGGAATGCATACTTTGTGCAAAATTTTCTGAGAATTACAATGTGAGGTTTTTGGCATTTTTCCTGTCCTGTTTTGACTCCTACTTCTTGATTTTACCGTGATGCCAGAAATACAGGTTAATTTGAGGACATGTTACTGATAAAGGTTTGTGTAAACTTTAAGCTACTCATTCTGAATGGCCAAGTGAGACACCGACAAACGTCCAGATGTTTCTAACTTTATCTTCTCCGTACTCTGTATATAACATCCTATATTTAGTTCATTCATTTTTTCTTATCACAACATTTATTCTGATTTCTTTTTGTATTCCACACTGAACTACATCCTCCTAGGGAAGAGAGACCATATCTTTCACTGCTACATTCCCTGTGACTAACCCAATCTTGGCACATCACAGATCCTCAGGAATATTTCTATCAGCTAAAGAATGGCTGTTTTTGTACTCTCCATAACTGCATAGCAACACATGGCAGCATATAGGAGAGTATTCCAAGCATGAAATATACTACGCCACAAGTTTGCCTCTCACAAGGCTGCTTTGTAAAAACATCTATTACTCTGCCATCTGCCATACAACCTTTCCTTTGTTCATTTCCCAGTTGCCACTTTTTAAAATAATTTCTGCCAGCTGCATCGCTGCCTCCTTTCCTGCCCTTCCTGTTGAGGTGGTGATATGGTTTGGCTTTGAGTCTCCACCCAGATCTCATCTTGAGTTGTAATCCTATAATCCTCACCTGTCATGGAAGGAACGTGGTGATAGGTAATTGAATCATAAGGGTGGTTCCCCCATGCTGTTCTTGTGATAGTGAGTGAGTTCTCATGAGATCTGACGGTTTTCTAAGGGGCTTTTCCCCCTTTGCTCGGCACTTCTCCTTGCTGCTGCAATGTGAGGAAGAAAATGTTTTCTTCCCCTTCTGCCATGATTGTAAGTTTCTTGAGGCCTTCCCAGCCATGCTGAACTGTGAGTCAATTAAATCTCTTTCCTTTATAAATAACAGTCTCAAGTATGTCCTTATGATTATTATTATTAATAGCAGCATGAGAACCAGCTAATACAGATGGGCATTATATAGGACACCTAGCCTTGTTTGCTTTTCAGATATGATGCCTTTTCAAAGCAAGACAGTCCTAGGACAGAGCTTTTCTTTTCTAACATACTTTCCTTAGATGATCCTCCAAAACCCAAATTTCTCACTGTACTTGGTTTATCTCCACGTTTCCTCTAGTGACTATTCCAAAACATTACCTTTTTCATATGCTGCATGCCCCTTTCTCATTCACTTTCAGGAGATAGAATTGTATTGATCAGCAAAACAGAGCACACCTGCCTGCCTGCAAAGCCATCTGTAGTTGCAAATATCATCACATTTTCCCCTCTAGTCTTAGAAATGTCTTTCTTTCTCCTCACGGATAACTCGTTCCTTAGGCTCTTGATTCCATTCTCTTCTGTTTACCCAAGTTGTTTGCTCTACCAATTATAACACTTTCCTATAGCTTCATTGTCATACTTCCACTAGATCACTTCCCTTAGAATATATATACCTCTCATTGCTGAAAAAGGCCTCCCTTGACTCCATATCTACCTCCAGATTCTAGGCAGTTTTCCCCATTTTCCTGCTCCATTTTCAACCATCATCACACTTTTATACTCACTCTAGTGCTCAATTAATTTGAACATTTGGCTTACACCCCTGCTACCCCACAGAAACTGCTGAGCCAAAGGTTACCTAGTTGTAATTTTCATATTAACAAATCCAGAAAAACTCTCTGCCCCAAATGATATAGTGGACCTTGATTCTTAAATATGTTAAAATTATTTGTTTTCATTATACTCTTTTTACCCCCACCCCCTATTCTTCTCACCTTTTGAAACCACTGTTTCTTGGTCTTCTTATTGGTCTATTTCTTCTCGAACACACCTTAAATTATGATGTGTTCCTCCTGTACTGTACCCTCTCCAATTCACTTTCTACCCCTTGATTTCTCTGGGCGGCCTCATCAATTATCATGGTTTTACCTACCCCCTAAACAATTGCTTCAATACAGTGTCACTACCTTTGATCCCTCCTCTTGGATTAAGATAAACAACTATCTAGCATTCCAACTGGCATCACCACATAGATATTTCAAGCAAATCAGATCCCACACTTCAAAGCTGATTTTGGGGGTTTACATACTAACTCCAGAGTTTACATACTCCAGATTTATTCCTCTCACATATCCTCTATTACAATGTATCCTGCCATTATCTACCAAATGACTCCAAGAAGAAATCTAGTGGGTTGGTACACTTCTTCTCTCTATCATTCTCCATATCTATTATCAGTCATCATTTAATCAGAAAAATAGAGCCACAAGAAATGACAGAAAATATAGATTTATGTTAGAATTTGACTCTAAGGAATTGTGGAGACTGGCTAAATAGTTGATGTATGACTGTTCCTTCTTCATCTGGTGCCGGGTCTGGCTCAGGAAAAGCTGAAGAAAAACCAGCAGGAACTAGAGAAGCTGTGGCACCAGCAGTTGCCCAAGCCAATTAGGTAAGCCAGTATATCAACAACAGTGTGTATGAGCTGCAAATGTGCCCAGTGCCCTCAATGACATTCCCTGCATTAAATGTGTAACTACTGTTTCACACCTGCCTCCCAAACCTCACACAAAATATTTAACAATGCCCATGTTAACCTGGAACAAGGAAGTAAAGGGAATTCTGAAAAACATAATTCCAGCTTAGCTAATTGACACCATACAAACTCATCAAACTATCCAATTAGTTAACAAATCCTGCCAGTCTCTAGAATCTGTCCCTCTGACTACATCATTGCTAGAACAAGCTAGTTCAATTTGGAATAACCTCCTTCCTGGTGCAGTAGCCTCTTTATTGATGGGTTTTTTTTTTTTGTTTTTTAAAGCTAGTCCACCTTACACCCATTAATCTGTCCTCCATAGCATCACCATACTGCTCTATCTATAAAAATGAAATATGACAGTATTACTCAGCCCACACATAGGTTCCATATCACCCAGAAAATTAAGTTCAAGTATTTTTCCTAATATAAAAACCTTTAAAATCTAGTCTCTACCTAATTCTTCAAGCCTTATGTCCATTATTCTCCTTGCCTTAAACTTGAGCAATTCTGAAACATGTACAGTATCTCCGTCCCCAACACATACATACATGTCCCCAACACATTTATGAATTTGCTTATGCGGTACCTTCTTTCTCAACAACTCCCCCCCACCATCTCACTCCATACACAATTAACATGGCTAAATCTTTCTTGTCCACCTTACATGCAATTTTATTTGGAAAATCTTTCATTGATCTCCATCCATTCTTCCCTGAGGCCTTGCTTTAGCTCTCCTTAATTTGATCTCTGATAGCAACCATATTTTGGACATTTTACTTTCACAGTAAACACCATATTATTTTGAAATTTTCTATTTGTCCTTTCTACTCTTTGGAAATAGGCTCCTTTAGGGTAATGACTGAGATGGGTTTATTTTTTTTTCTTGCCAGAACTAAGATCATGTTTGATGCATAAAAGATATTTGAATATGTTAGCTAAACCAAACTGAATTGACAATACCTTCATATCTTGCAGCAAATGTACCCCGGCACTGACCCTGTAATGTCAAGGAGTGAGAAAAGAGAGAAAAAAAATTATCGTTTATATTCATAGAGAACTATTACCTTCTCTCCTTCCAGCGTATGCCTTCCAGTGCTTCTCTCTAAGAAGATTTTAATGAGATGAGAAAATCTCTCAGAAAATTATAAAGATTCTACTTTCTATGAGGAGATAATGGTCTCATGAAAAATTTGTATTTTACTAAAATTCTTACATTGAAATCGATTTGGTCACTCAAGAAAATTAGCTGAAAAATAAGATTTATAAGAATTTAATAAAGTCAGGTATGCAATAAATATATAAAATATATAACTTTTTTATTTTATTTTATTTTGAGATGGAGTCTCCCTCTATCTCCCAGGCTGGAGCGCAGTGGCATGATCTCAGCTCACTGCAGCCTCTGCCTCCCGGGTTCAAGCGATTCTCCTGCCTCAGCCTCCTGAGTAGCTGGGATTACAGGTGTGCGTCACCATGCCCAGCTAATTTTTGTATGTTTTACTAGAGACGGGGTTTCACCATGTTGGCCAGGCTAGTCTTGAACTCCTGACCTCAAGTAATCTGCCTGCATTAGTCTCCCAAAGTGCTAGGATTACAGGCATGAGCCACTGTGCCTGGCCTATAACTTTAACACTGGCATTGAGCAGTTAAAAGTATATCGAAACAAATAACCTTATTCCCAATCTTAATAGAGAATATCTAGAAATAAACCTAACAAGAAATATACAGGGTTTTAATGAAGAAAATGATGAAGTGTCACTGACTTGCATAAAGGGATATTTAAATAAATGACTTTATGAAGTTCCTGTCTGAGAAGAGTGGCTCTTTGAAAGTGATGTTAATCATTTTTATCGTGATTAATGGGCTAAATGCAATTTGCTCAAAGTCTAAAGAAAACACTTAAAAACCTTAACAAAACCATTTAAATGCTCATTTGAAAGCATTAATGAACAAGCGTAGGTATGTAAATTTTGAAAAAGAAGAGTTATTAAAGGGACCCAAACCTTTCAGATATTTAAAAATGCATTATAAAGCCAAAATAATTAAAACATTGTAGAAATGAATGAAAGTTTAATGGAATAGAAAAATAGTTCTAAAGCATAAATTAATATGCATAAGAAATAAAAGATGAAGGCAGCATTTTAAATCAGTGAAGAAGGAAGCATTGTTTAATAATCTGGGCTGGGACAATGGCCTATATGTTCAGAAGGAAAATAAAATAAGCTTCTGTTTTCATTCTAAAAACCTAAATATATCCCAAATGGGTGAAAGAACCACATGTTTTTTTAAAAAGACAAAAATTATCTAATTCAGTGATTCTCAGCCAGGAGTGATTCTGAAGCTGATAAACATGCTATGACACACAGAGAATCCCCATGTAACAAAGAATTATTCAGTTTAAACTATCAGTAATGGCAATGAGGATCCCTGATCTAATAAAAAAGGCAAAGATCAATAGTGATTAACCATGCATTGTATTAGCATGAGTAACAATACAAGGAACCAAAAAGTGGTGGCTTTTTTAAAGTGTAAGAAATAAGGCCTTTAGGGCAGTTTCAATTAGAATTAGTCCAGGTCCAATCAAGAAACAGAAACCATCCAGTGATTTGAACAGGAAACCTTTAATGTAAAACAATATTAACTATGATGGAGTTTGGAATCATGAGAGATTGGCCCATAAGAAGTAAAGAAAACTCTAAAATATATAGAAATAATAGAAATAGGACCAGATGTTACTGCTAGAACTGAAATAGAGAATCCAAAAATGAGGTTCCCCCAAGTGCTGATGCAGACTCCTTGAAGAGGACATGGCTCACTGGATGGCAGAGAAGTGCGCACTGTTACGCGGTGGAACAGGCTAAAAATCTGTTCTCTAAATTTAAGTAGTTAGGGTCTACACATCAGCTAATCCTAAATTACAATGGTAGAGTTTTCTTCCTTAGTATTCCTTACCTGTCACAAAGACTAGATAGGAGCTATGACAGATTGCAATCCCTGATGGACTCTTCATACTGACATTTAGAATCTAGTCTTCTCCCCAGTTTCTGTTTCCAGACCCTTGTGATGATCAGGTGCATTTTTTGCTATTGAGTTGTGTGAAATTGTGAAATACTTCTGTGTCATTATGATCCATTCCCATTTTTGCTTAAGCAGAGAAAGAGGGAGAGAAAGAAACAATAAAAACAGGCAAATGACATAAATAAAAATGAAAGAAGAAATTCAAATGGCTAATAAACATGAAAAACCAATCAACCTTTCCAATCTCTAATTCTTAACTGATAATACCTCTAAGTATTAAAGAAGGTTCTGAAAAGTTGTGCAGAGCTATAATGTTCTCTCTCACTCTTTTTAGTACCCCATTTTTTTATCTCTTATAGATCATGATTTCAGTGGAGAATTGATATTAGATAAATTGCTCTCATACATGTAAGTTCATTACACCATTCAGTGGTCTAGATGAAATAAAATGTAAGAGTAATGACAAGCATTTAACAATAGGAAGTCACCATGGAGCATAAAAATTGAAAAATGCAAAATAAATATCTTGTCTTCCTGAATTAATTGATTTAATCAAGAAGCATGTTGCCATTGATGCCATGATTACTATGATGTACCCAAAGGGGAAGCTAAAGCCTTTGTTTGCACTTGTGCTAAATGCTATCACAGGATTTATTATCATAGAACTGACACATTTTCAAAACACTGCATTAAAATGAACTAAAAACTGTAACCACGGAATTGAGAAATCAAGACCAAATATTCAGTATACCAAAGAGTTTTAATTACTTAAATATGAGAAAGCCAGTATAATAAATAATGACAGCTAAGATTTTTTGAAGACTTACTAGATGCCAGGTACAATAACTAGTATATTATCTCATTTCATCAGCTTTTGAGGTTGGTACTATCATTACCTCATTACAAATGAGGGAAATAAGGCTAAAGAGAATAAGTAAGTGGTAGTACTTGGATTCAAATTCTGATCTATCTGACTACAAAACATATGCTTGTTTGATAAAATATTAATATCCTTATGCCCATTAAATTTTATATACTTTTATTATGATTTTAAAAGTAAAACTTGTGCCTTTGGGCACAAGAAAAAAACAAAATTTAAAAAATACAAACAGAAAAAGCATTAAAATTTTGTTATATTTCCTTCTAGCAGTTCACTATTGTGGGAGAAAAAGTAAATGATATATACATACAACTGGAATCTGTGGTGATACTTGAGCAATGCAAGAGAATATAATGGAAATTTAAATCAGAACTAGGTTCAAATTTACATGGCTCTGCCATTTTCTAGTAATGTGTCCTTGATCATGTTAAAGTTGTGGCACTAAGGTTTTTTTTCCTCTAAGAAAATAAAAATTAATAATGTCTATTTATTAAGGTTTTATAGGGATCAAATGATATTTTGTATTTCTGTGCTCCATACATTACATTCATTGTTATATTTAGTAAATACATATCTTCTCCATTCAGAAGAATGATTTAAATTTAAATTTACTTAAGATTTCCAGAGTTCACCTGTATGAACTTCTGGTTAACCCATGCCAAATTACTTAAATCAAAAAATCTAGAGGCTGAAGCCAAGTTCATCGTGAATTGTAAAATCAAACCTGAAGGATTATGCAAGGGGCTACTAAAAATAACAGTCTGGAGATATTCAGTCAAGAAAGGTTTTGTGCAGAAGAATCAGATACAGACAAGAACGAGATTTTACAGTAGGCAGAAGGGGGCAGCCAAAGAATGGTTTTTCATGCAAGAAGCTAAGAACTTTTCAGGCCTGGTTCTAAGAAAAAGACTGAAGGCTTCACTATATGAAAAAAGAAAAAAAGAAAAGAAAAGAACCCAAGGTTTATATAAATCTGTTAGAATACCTGCAATATATATTTTTTTTAAGTTTTCAAAGATGTTTTATTAAGGTCATACAAAAGTCCAATCAATACCATCGCTGAAATATCTAAATAGCTTCCTCCTTTTTTTTTTTTTTTATTATACTTTAGGTTTTAGGGTACATGTGCACAATGTGCAGGTTTGTTACATATGTATCCATGTGCCATGTTGATTTCCTCCACCCATTAACTCGTCATTTAGCATTAGGTATATCTCCTAATGCTGTCCCTCCCCCCTCCCCCCCACCCCACAACAGTCCCTGGAATGTGATGTTCCCCTTCCTGTGTCCATGAGTTCTCATTGTTCAATTCCCACCTATGAGTGAGAACATGCGGTGTTTGGTTTTTTGTCCTTGCGATAGTTTACTGAGAATGATGTTTTCCAGTTTCATCCATGTCCCTACAAAGGACACAAACTCATCATTTTTTATGGCTGCATAGTATTCCATGGTGTATATGTGCCACATTTTCTTAATCCAGTCTATCGTTGTTGGACATTTGGGTTGGTTCCAACTCTTTGCTATTGTGAATAGTGCCGCAATAAACATACGTGTGCATGTGTCTTTATAGCAGCATGATTTATAGTCCTTTGGGTATATACCCAGTAATGGGATGGCTGGGTCAAATGGTATTTCTAGTTCTAGATCCCTGAGGAATCGCCACACTGACTTCCACAATGGTTGAACTAGTTTACAGTCCCACCAACAGTGTAAAAGTGTTCCTATTTCTCCACATCCTCTCCAGCACCTGTTGTTTCCTGATTTTTTAATGATGGCCATTCTAACTGGTGTGAGATGGTATCTCACTGTGGTTTTGATTTGCATTTCTCTGATGGCCAGGGATGATGAGCATTTCTTCATGTGTTTTTTGGTTGCATAAATGTCTTCTTTTGAGAAGTGTCTGTTCATGTCCTTTGCCCACCTTTTGATGGGGTTGTTTGTTTTTTTCTTGTAAATTTGTTTGAGTTCATTGTAGATTCTGGATATTAGCCCTTTGTCAGATGAGTAGGTTGCAAAAATTTTCTCCCATTCTGTAGGTTGCCTGTTCACTCTGATGGTAGTTTCTTTTGCTGTGCAGAAGCTCTTTAGTTTAATTAGATCCCGTTTGTCAATTTTGGCTTTTGTTTCCATTGCTTTTGGTGTTTTAGACATGAAGTCCTTGCCCACGCCTATGTCCTGAATGGTATTGCCTAGGTTTTCTTGTAGGATTTTAATGGTTTTAGGTCTAACATTTAAGTCTTTAATCCATCTTGAATTAATTTTTGTATAAGGTGTAAGGAAGGGATCCAGTTTCAGCTTTCTACATATGGCTAGCCAGTTTTCCCAGCACCATTTATTAAATAGGGAATCCTTTCCCCATTTCTTGTTTTTGTCAAGTTTGTCAAAGATCAGATAGTTGTAGATATGCGGCATCATTTCTGAGGGCTCTGTTCTGTTCCATTGATCTATATCTCTGTTGTGGTACCAGTACCATGCTGTTTTGGTTACTGTAGCCTTGATTATCTCAATAGATGCAGAAAAGGCCTTTGACAAAATTCAACAACCCTTCATGCTAAAAACTCTCAATAAATTAGGTATTGATGGGACGTATCTCAAAGTAATAAGAGCTATATACGACAAACCCACAGCCAATATCATACTGAATGGGCAAAAACTGGAAGCATTCCCTCTGAAATCTGGCACAAGACAGGGGTGCCCTCTCTCACCGCTCCTATTCAACATAGTGCTGGAAGTTCTGGCCAGAGCAATCAGGCAGGAGAAGGAAATAAAGGGTATTCAATTAGGAAAAGAGGAAGTCAAACTGTCCCTGTTTGCAGATGACATGATTGTATATCTAGAAAATCCCATTGTCTCAGCCCAAAATCTCCTTAAGCTGATTAGCATTTCAGCAAAGTCTCAGGATACAAAATCAATGTACAAAAATCACAAGCATTCTTGTACACCAATAACAGACAAACAGAGAGCCAAATCATGAGTGAACTCCCATTCACAATTGCTTCAAAGAGAATAAAATACCTAGGAATCCAACTTACAAGGGATGTGAAGGACTTCTTCAAGGAGAACTACAAACCACTGCTCAATGATATAAAAGAGGATACAAACAAATGGAAGAACATTCCATGCTCATGGGTTGGAAGAATCAATATCGTGAAAATGGCCATACTGCCCAAAGTTATTTATAGATTCAATGCCATCCCCATCAAGCTACCAATGACTTTCTTCACAGAATTGGAAAAAACTACTTTAAAGTTCATATGGAACCAAAAAAGAGCCTGCATCGCCAAGTCAATCCTAAGCCAAAAGAACAAAGCTGGAGGCATCACGCTACCTGACTTCAAACTATAATACCTGCAATATTAAATATAGTGATTTCAAAGACTTCACAGCAACATTTACATGAAAAGATTTGTACGATACATATGAAATTTTAAAAGCAGAGCATAAAATTGTATATATACTATAGTTCCAACTATATAAACTGTTGATTTATAAAGATTAGGAGTAAGCAGAACCAGAAAAAAAATTAAACTATGTTAAGACGGTGAGATTGTTTTCTTTTTCTTGTTCAATTATCTTTACGTTATAAAATTGTGCAGTAAATAAAAAGTTAAGAAATATTAGTCTATTGAGATGAAGGAGGGTTGAGCAAGATCACATCAGAAAAGATCAGAAAGGTGCAATCTTCACTAAAGGTGCTGAGTGAGGATAGAGTTTCCAGGAAATACGCGCAAGGTTATTTACTGAGCTCACTGTCCCTTACTCCTGAAGTTATGCCGGGGCAGAGAAAGAGATGAGAACCTTGAGAAGAAGTCCTGTGGTAGGTTGAGGACGATGAGAGATTGTTGTTCGAGACGGACCGATGGTGCTGTTCGGTAACTATTTTCTTAAACTCCAGTAGGAGGCCTGTTGTTGACCGAGATTTTGACCTTTGTTAAATTTATGGAGCTGTTGTTCAAATCTCTATTTCTCAGCTTCACACATTCCTGCAGCCAGGACTCGGAACTTATTTCATTACCAGCAGAAATAACCGTCAGCAACATAGATATTACTGAAGCTTCCACAGGGAAGGAAAAGAAGCATTTTCTATCACAGCCAGCAGCACACAACCCTCTTAAGTCGTTTTTATAAGATCCTCTAGCTTTGCTAATGGCCAGGGAGCTTTCCATCTTCACTTTTTCTCTGCTTAGTATTTAATCTGTTTAGCTCTTCTTTTCCTTGTTTCCAGATCTTTTCCTCATCTCTGAATAATTTCTTGTTTTTAGTCATGAAAAGTCAGCCTGGTTACTGCTCCAACAAGCAAACTTGCATATCACAGACATCACCTCACACAGCAAATAGTATTCCAATTACCAGAAGCCAGTCTGCTAGAAAGGTATTAGAGGATTGAGTAATTGACGTGTTTTTTCTTTTCTCATTGGCATTGGATAGTCTTCAAATGTTGTCTAATTAAGCAATATAATTTTTTTTGTTTTTAACTTTGAGATGTGTTAGAGGCAGATGAAATTAAAAAACAATGCATTTAATAATTATCGTTATTTTGAAAATGAAAATGTGTAAGAACCTTAAAGTTAAAAAGTTTGATATTTTTAAAATCCCTCTGCTGTTTCCATATTCATATGCCTTATCTAGCAAGGCGCGTAATGGTCAAAACAAGAAGTGACATTAATCAAGAAGGGCACCTTAGTAAATTACAGGAAAATGTTAAGCAGAGAAAACCGTCATTTGCAAATTTCTAATAAATGTGGGCATTATACAAATAAAACATTGGTAGTTCTAGCATTTGATTTCTAACAAATGAATTATGTACCCTGGTGGAAATTGTTATTGTTTTTGAGTATGCTGCAATTCATTTTTCATTGCCCAAAATTCTGTAGCCTAAAATGAGAAGGAAAGTACATCTTTCCCCATGAGGGATCGTGACAATTTCTTAATTATAATTGTGGAGCTTTCTGAAAATGAATAAGTGGTATATAAATTATATAAATCTATATTCACCTTCTGGGTAAGGAGAAAGTGGAGCTTATTCACCTTCAGGGAAAGGAGAAAGTGTTATTTTTAGACAAAGGATAAACTAACTTCTAAAACAAACAACCTCAAAATTTTAGAGACTTAATTAAATTAAGTCGTATTAAATATTTCTTTTTTTACATCACAGTTTAGTACAGATCATTTAGGAGCCCAGGCTAATGGGTCTTCTCTCTAGGTTCTCTGTCTTCTAGGACCTTGGCATTCTTTAATGGGTTCTCTATATCTGGCCAAGAAACAAAAAGAGTGAAAGAGAGAGAAAGAGTACAAGAGCACACACAAAGAGCTCGAGAAGTTTGGAGGCCTGGCCTGAAAGGGGCACCTCATATTTGTTCATCTGCACTTCCTTAGCCAGAATCTAGTCCCAAAGCCCTATGAGTGCCAGGGGAGTGAGAAAGATATTCTATCAGCATGTCCAAAAGCACAAGTAAAGGTGAGCACCAACTTTCTATGCCACTTTGTATTTAATATGAAATATTTCTATGCCACATTGTATTTAAAATGAAACATGAAAGGCTCCCCTCAACATTTCCCTGGATGGTTGACAGTGCTAAAGCCACAGAAAAAAAGAGATGCACAGGGATTCTGTAGTCATTTAGTTTACTGCGGCTACTCTCCAGTTTCAGATACGAGGAACAAGAAGAGATACAAGGATATTGAGGTTACAAAGCTAGTTAGTGGTAGAGTTGCAAAAGTAACTCAAGTCTCTTGATTCCTAGTTCAGTGTTCTTTCTACTATACCACATACCTTCAAATACCTGAAGTATTAACATGTGGTATAAAGATTTGACTGAACATAGTGTAACCCTGGAAGGCAAAATGAGATACAGTGAAAGAGAAATGCTTTGTGTTAAATGTATAATATATAGTTGATCCAAGAGAGAATGGGCTACTTAGCAAAATAATAAATTTACCAAAGGAGTGTTAACTGAAAGCTCCATGGTCAGTTCTCAGGATGTTGCTGAAGTAAGGATTTATGTCAGGTAAACTCAGGGGTTCAGCTATCAAAAACTATAATGAAAATGTCTCTTTTCATATTTTTTTGGTCAGAAATTTAAATATTTTGTGGTTGTCTCTATAGAAAAAAAATGTTATTCCTAATAAAAATATAAACCTTTTATGAAAAATGCCCTTATCTTTGATTTTTAAGAAGTTCTTGGCCAATTCAAATAATTTACACACACACACACACACACACACACACACACACAAAATTTACAATTTTATCTAAAGTAACAAAAATCAAGGTAAAAACAAGGCCTGCGTGAGTCAAGATGCAGAGAAGAAAAATGACTAAAGCACCAGACTTGGGCTGTGTCAGTCTTGACCAAGGCCAGATATTTCAGGGATATTTGGTTGCCATAAGCCTCACCAACAATGAGGCACTGAGAGGAAAGAATTAACAGGAGTTCTAATTCTCCCTGCCTTTCCTCTGGAGCATCAAAGACATTATTTCCCTCATCGAATATCCTCAGAGACGCTGTGAGGGCATCCATTTACAAGAAGATCAAGTTTTTGTGAAAGATGGTTTTGCAGAATATATCTGCTGTCTCTGGATAACTTATTTTAATTAAACCTAGAATTTTATGAATCTGTAGGACGCAGCTGGATACAAAAGCTCTTACCAGCCCACTAGAATACCCAAACTGAGAAACCTCAAACTGGAATGGCCTCTACTGTGCCAAACTCTACCACATACCGTTTGTGATCCTCACATCTTGGTGTGAGAAAAAGAACTTCAAAGAGGCTTGTTTGATGGATTTAGGACCTCATAGAAACCCATGGAGCTCGTGGCTGTCTTGTGCTAATATTCTTTGCTAACATTTAGTAAGTTTTGTTGCATGCATGACCTATGATTTGTGTGAATCTGCTTTGACAGTTTGATCTTTTTAAAAAATTTAATTGACAAATAAAAATTGCACACATTTATCCTGTACAACATATTGTTTTGAAATATGTTTACATTGTGGAAGAGCTAAATTGAACTAATTAACATATGAATTATCATAATTTTTTTGCAATGAGAACACTTAAAATCTACTCTCTTAGCAACTTTCAAGAATACAATGCATTGTTATTAACTATAGTTGCCATGTTGTAAAAAAGATCTCATGAATTTATTCTTCCTACCTCAACTGAAATTTTGTGTCCTTTGACCAACAACTCCCCAACAATTACCCACAACATTGCCCCTGGTAACCACCATTCCACTCTTTACTTCTGAGTTCAAAGTTTTTAGATTTCACTTACAACAGATCATGTGATATTTGTATTTCTGTGCCTGGCTTATTTTACTTAATGTCCTTCAGGTTCATCCGTGTTGTCACAAATAATGGGATCTCTTTCTTTTTTTTAAAGATAAATAGTATTCTATTGTATCTATATACCACATTTAAAAAAACAATTCATTTGCTGATAAGCATTTAGGTTGATTCCATATTTGGGCTACTGTCAATAATTATTCAAAAAACATGAGACTGAATTATAATAAATTGTATTAGGTATCACATTTAGGGCAATTTAATCTTAGAAGTATGACCCCAATAAAATTACTTAGCCTCTTTGTGACTCCTTCTCATCTGCAAAAATGTAAGAATTAAATAAGATGCCCGTAAAACATTTAAAATATTGTCTGGCACTCAATATATATGTTAGCTGTTAACATATACTTATAGAAAATAAAATGTAATAACATTAAAGCACATTTGAAAAAAAGGGATGGGACAACCAAGAGAATGAGAGAAAATATTTGCAAACCATCCATCTAATAAGAAGTTAATATCCAAAATATAAAAGAGACTCAAAAAGCTCAACAGCAAGAAAACAAATAACCCAACTGAAAAATGGGCAAAGGATCTGAATAGACATTTCTCAAAAGAAAACACACAAACAGACAATAAGTATATAAAAAATGGTCAATATCACTAATTGTCAGAAAATATGCAAATTATAAGTACAAAAAGATAACACCTCACACTTGTTAGAATGGCTACTATAAAAAGACAAAAGAGGATGGCCAAACAGGAACAGACCCGGTCTACAGCTCCCAGCGTGAGCGACGCAGAAGACCAGTGATTTCTGCATTTCCAACTCAGGTACTGGGTTCACCTCACTGGGGCTTCTCAGACAGTGGGTGCAGGACAGCGAGTGCAACCCACTGAGCATGAGCCAAAGCAGGGTGAGGCATCTCCTCACCCAGGAAGCGCAAGGGGTCAGGGAATTCCCTTTCCTAGCCAAGGGAAGCTGTAACGGAAAGTACCTGGAAAATCAAGTCACTCTCACCCTAATACTGCGCTTTTCCAATGGTCTTAGCAAACGGAACACCAGGAGATAATATCCCGCGCCTGGCTCAGAGGGTCCCATGCCCACAGAGCCTCGCTCATTGCCAGCACAGCAGTCTGAGATTGAACTGCAAGGCGGCAGCAAGGCTGGGGGAAGGGCGCCCACCATTGCTGAGGCTTGAGTAGGTAAACAAAGCAGCCTGGAATCTCGAACTGGGTGGAGCCCATCGCAACTCAAGGAGGCCTGCCTGCCTCTGTAGACTCCACCTCTGGGGGCAGGGCATAGCTGAACAAAAGGCAGCAGAAACCTCTGCAGACTTAAATGTCCCTGTCTGACAGTTTTGAAGAGAGTATTGGTTCTCCCAGCACAGAGTTTGAGATCTGAGAACGGACAGACTGCCTCCTCAAGTGGGTCCCTGACCCCCGAGTAGCCTAACTGGGAGGCACCTCACAGTAGGGGCAGAATGACACCTCACATGGCCAGGTACCCCTCTGAGACGAAGCTTCCAGGGGAACGATCAGGCAGCAACATTTGCTGTTCAGCAATATTCACTGTTCTGCAGCCTCCGCTGCTGATACCCAGGCAAACAGGGTCTGGAGTGGACCTCCAGCAAACTCCAACAGACCTGCAGCTGAGGGTCCTAACTGTTAGAAGGAAAACTAACAAACAGAAAGGACATCTACACCAAAACCCCATCTGTACATTACCATCATCAAAGACCAAAGGTAGATAAAACCACAAAGATGGGGAAAAAACAGAGCAGAAAAGCTGAAAATTCTAAAAATCAGAGCACCTCTCCCCCTCCAAAGGAATGCAGTTCCTCGCCAGCAATGGAACAAAGCTGAATGGAGAATGACTTTGACAAGTTGAGAGAAGAAGGCTTCAGATGATCAAACTTCTCAGAGCTAAAGGAAGAAGGTCAAACCCATCGCAAAGAAGCTAAAAACCTTGAAAAAAGATTAGAGGCATGGCGAACTAGAATAACCAGTGCAGAGAAGTCCTTAAAAGACCTGATGGAGCTGAAAACCATGGCACGAGAACTATATGACGAATGCACAAGCTTCAGTAGCTGATTTGATCAACTGGAAGAAAGGGTATCAGTGATTGAAGATCAAATGAATGAAATGAAGTGAGAACAGAAGTTTAGAGAAAAAAGAATAAAAAGAAATGAACAAAGCCTCCAAGACATATTAGACTATGTGAAAAGACCAAATCTACGTCTGATTGGTGTACCTTAAAGTGACGGGGAGAATGGAACCAAGTTGGAAAACACTCTGCAGGATATTATCCAGGAGAACTTCCCCAATCTGGCAAGGCAGGCCAACATTCACTTTCAGGAAATACAGAGAATGCCACAAAGATACTCCTCGAGAAGAGCAACTCCAAGACACATGATTGCCAGATTCACCAAAGTTGAAGTGAAGGGAAAAATGTTAAGGGCAGCCAGAGAGAAAGGTCAGGCTACCCACAAAGGGAAGCCCATCAGACTAACAGTGGATCTCTCAGCAGAAACTCTACAAGCCAGAAGAGAGTGGGGAGCAATATTCAACATTCTTAAAGGAAAGAATTTTCAACCCAGAATTTCATATCCAGCCAAACTATGCTTCATAACTGAAGGAGAAAATCCTATACAGACAAGCAAACACTGAGAGATTTTGTCACCACCAGGCTGGCCCTAAAAGAGCTCCTGAAGGAAGCACTAAACATGGAAAGAAACAACTGGTACCAGCCACTGCAAAAACATGCGAAATTGTAAAGGCCATTGAGGCTAGGAAGAAACTGCATCAACTAATGAGCAAAATAACCAGCTAACATCATAATGACAGGATCAAATTCACACATAACAATATTAACCTTAAATATAAATGGGCTAAATGCTCCAATTAAAAGACACAGACTGGCAAATTGGATAAAGAGTCAAGACCCATCAGTGTGCTGTATTCAGGAAACCCATCTCACATGCAGAGACACACATAGGCCCAAAATAAAGGGATGGAGGGAGATCTATCAAGCAAATGGCAAACAAAAAAAGGCAAGGGTTGCAATCCTACTCTCTGATAAAACAGACTTTAAACAAACAAAGATCAAAAGACACAATGAAGGTCACTACATAATGGTAAAGGGATCAATTCAACAAGAAGAGCTAACTATCCTAAATATATATGCACCCAATACAGGAGCACCCAGATTCATAAAGCAAGTCCTTAGAGACCTACGAAGAGACTTAGACTCCCACACAATAATAATGGGAGAGTTTAACACCCCACTGTCAACATTAGACAGATCAACGAGACAAAAAGCTAACAAGATATCCAGGAATTGAACTCAGCTCTGCACCAAGCAGACCTAATAGACATCTACAGAACTCTTCACCCCAAATCAACAGAATATACATTCTTCTCAGCACCACACCACACTTATTCCAAAATTGACCACATAGTTGGAAATACAGCACTCCTCAGCAAATGTAAAAGAACAGAAATTATAACAAACGGTCTGTCAGACCACAGTGCAATCAAACTAGAACTCAGGATTAAGAAACTCACTCAAAACCGCTCAACTACATGGAAACTGAACAACCTGCTCCTGAATGACTACTGGGTACATATCGAAATGAAGGCAGAAATAAAGATGTTCTTTGAAACCAATGAGAACAAAGAAACGACATACCAGAATCTCTGGGACACATTCAAAGCAGTGTGTAGAGGGAAATTTATAGCACTAAATGCCCACAAGAGAAAGCAGGAAATATCTAAAATTGACACCCTAACATCACAATTAAAAGAACTAGAGAAGCAAAAGCAAACACATTCAAAAGCTAGCAGAAGGCAAGAAATAACTAAGATCAGAGCAGAACTGAAGGAGATAGAGACACAAAAAACCCTTCAAAAAATCAAAGAATCCAGAAGCTGGTTTTTTGAAAAGATCAACAAAATTGATAGACCGCTATCAAGACTAATAAAGAAGAAAAGAGAGAAGAATCAAATAGACGCAATAACAAATGATAAACAGGATATCACCACCAATCCCACAGAAATACAATCTACCATCAGAGAATACTATAAACACCTCTACGCAAATAAACTAGAAAATCTAGAAAAAATGAAAAAATTCCTGGACACATACACCCTCCCAAGACTAAACCAGGAAGAAGTTGAATCCCTGAATAGACCAATAACAGGCTCTGAAATTTAGGCAATAATTAATAGCCTACCAACCAAAGAAAGTCCAGGACCAGACAGATTCACAGCCGAATTCTACCAGAGGTACAAGGAGGAGCTAGTACCATTCCTTCTGAAACTATTCCTATCAATAGAAAAGGAGGGAATCCTCCCTAACTCATTTTATGAGGTCAGCATCATCCTGATACCAAAGCCTGGCAGAGACACATCAAAAAAAGAGAATTTTAGACCAATATCCCTGATGAACATTGATGCAAAAATCCTCAATAAAATACTGGCAAACCGAATCCAGCAGCACATCAAAAAGCTTATCCACCATGACCAAATGGGCTTCATACCTGGGATGCAAGGCTGGTTCAACATACACAAATCAATAAACGTAATCCAGCATATAAACAGAACCAAAGACAAAAACCACATGGTTATCTCAGTGGATGCAGAAAAGGCCTTTGACAAAATTCAACAGCGCTTCATGTAAAAACTCTCAATAAGTTAGGTATTGATGGGACGTATCTCAAAATAATAAGAGCTATTTATGACGAACCCACAGCCAATATCATACTGAATGGGCAAAAACTGGAAGCATTCCCTTTGAAATGGCACAAGACAGGGATGCCCTCTCTCACCACTCCTATTCAACGTAGTGTTGGAAGTTCTGGCCAGGGCAATCAGGCAGGAAAAAGAAATAAAGGGTATTCAATTAGGAAAAGAGGAAGTCAAATTGTCCCTGTTTGCAGATGACATGATTGTATATTTAGAAAACCCCATCATCTCAGCCCAAAATCTCCTTAAGCTGATAAGCAACTTTAGCAAAGTCTCAGGACACAAAATCAATGTACAAAAATCACAAGCCTTCTTATACACCAATAACAAAAAAACAAAGAGCCAAATCCTGAGTGAACTATCATTCACAATTGCTTCAAATAGAATAAAATACCTACGAATCCAACTTACAAGGGATGTGAAGGACCTCTTCAAGGAGAACTATAAACCACTGCTCAGCGAAATAAAAGAGGATACAAAGAAATGGAAGAACATTCCATGCTCATGGGTAGGAAGAATCAATATCATGAAAATGGCCATACTGCCCAAGGTAATTTATAGATTCAGTGTCATCCCCATCAAGCTACCAATGACTTTCTTCACAGAATTGGAAAAAACTACTTTAAAGTTCATATGGAACCAAAAAAGAGCCCACATTGCCAAGGCAATCCTAAGCCAAAAGAACAAAGCTGGAGGCATCGCACTACCTGACTTCAAACTATACTACAAGGCTACAGTAGCCAAAACAGCATGGTACTGGTACAAAAACAGATATAGACCAATGCAACAGAACAGAGCCCTCAGAAATAATACCACACATCTACAACCATCTGATCTTTGACAAACCTGACAAAAACAAGAAATGGGAAAAGCATTCCCTATTTAATAAATGGTGCTGGGAAAACTGGCTAGCCATATGTAGGAAGCTGAAACTGGATCCCTTCGTTACTCCTTATACAAAAATTAATTCAAGATGGATCAAAGACTTAAATGTTAGACCTAAAACCATAAAAACCCTAGAAGAAAACCTAGGCAATACCATTCAGGACATAGGCATGGGCAAGGACTTCATGTCTAAAACATCAAAAGCAATGGCAAGGAAAGCCAAAATTGACAAATGGGATCTAATTAAACTAAAGAGCTTCTGCACAGCAAAAGAAACTATCATCAGAGTGAACAGGCAACCTACAGAATGGGAGAAAATTTTTGCAATCTACTCATCTGACAAAGTGCTAATATCCAGAATCTACAAAGAACTCAAACAAATTTATAAGAAAAAACCCCATCAAATAGTGGGCAAAGGATATAAACAGACACTTCTCAAAAGAAGACATTTATGCAGCCAACAGACACATGAAAAAATGCTCATCATCACTGGCCATCAGAGAAATGCAAATCAAAACCACAATGAGATACCATCTCACGCCCGTTGGAATGGCGATCGTTAAAAAGTCAGGAAACAACAGGTGCTGGAGAGGATGTGGAGAAATAGGAACACTTTTACATTGTTGTTGGGATTGTAAACTAGTTCAACCATTGTGGAAGACAGTGTGGCAATTCCTCACGGATCTAGAACTAGAAATACTATTTGACCCAGCCATCCCATTACTGGATATATACCCAAAGGATTATAAATCATGCTACTATAAAGACACATGCACATGTATGTTTATTGCAGCACTATTCACAATAGCAAAGAGTTGGAACCAACCCAAATGTCCATCAATGATAGACCAGATTAAGAAAATGTGGCACATATACACCATGGAATACTATGCAGCCATAAAAAGGATGAGTTCATGTCCTTTGTAGGGACATGGATGAAGCTGGAAACCATCATTCTCAGCAAACTATCATAAGGGCAAAAAACCAAACACTTCATGTTCTCACTTGTAGGTGGGAATTGAACAATGAGAACACTTGGACATAGGAAGGGGAACATCACACACCAGGGCCTGTTGTGGGGTGCAGGAAGTGGGGAGGGATAGCATTAGGAGATATACCTAATGTAAATGACGAGTTAATGGGTGCAGCACACCAACATGCCACATGTATACATATGTAACAAACCTGCATGTTGTGCACATGTACCCTTGAACTTAAAGTACAATATAAAACAAAAAAAAAGACAAAAGATAACAAGTGCTGGCAAGGATGTGGAGAAAAGGAGACACTTATACATTCCTTGGTGGTAATGTCAATTAGGACAGACATTATTAAAAATAGTCTAAAGGCTTTTCAAAAAACTGAAAATAGAACTATACATGATCCAGGACTCCCACTGCTGGACCTATAGCCATATCTGTTCAGTATGTTGAAGAGATTTCTGCACAGCCATGTTCATTGTAGCATTATTCACAACATCCAAGATATGGGATCAATTGAAGCATCCATTAATGGATGAATGGATAAAGAAAAGGTGATGTATGTGTATGTGTGTATGTTTGTGTGTGTGTATAATGTGATATATATTGCATTATAGAAATAGAATACTATTCAGCCTTTGAAAATAAGAAAATCCTATCATTTGCAACAATATGGATGTATCTTGATGATACTATTATTATTTATTTGTTTTTGAGACAGGGTCTCACTCTGTCACCCAGGCTGGAGTGCACTGGTGTGATCTTGGCTCACTGCAAACTCCGCCTCCCAGGTTCAAGGATTCTTGTGCCTCAGCCTCCTGAGTAGCTGGGATTACAGGCGCACACCACCATGCCTGGCTAATGTTTGTATTTTTAGTAGAGATGGGGTTTTGCTATGGTGGCCAGAGTGGTCTTGAACTCCTGGCCTCATGTGATCCACCTGCCTTAGCCTCCCAAAGTGCTGGGATTACAGGCGTGAGCTACCACATCCAGCCTGGATGATATTATTTTAAGTGAAATAAGCAAAGTACAGAAAGATAAATATCACCTGATCTCACTTATATGTGAAATCTAAAAAAGTCAACCTCATAGAAGCAGAGAGTAAAGTAATGGTTACCAGGGACTGGGATGGGGAAGTACTGTGAAAACATTTGTTGAATGATACAAAATTTCGGTTAGACATGCATAGTAAGTTCAAGAAATTTACAATTGTACAACATGGTGAATATGGTTAATAACAATGTGTTGCATACTTGAAAATCACTAAAAGAGTGGATTTTAAGTTTTCTCACCACAAAAAATAATAAGAAGGTGAGGTAATAAATATATTAATTAGCTCGATTTAGCCATTGTAAAATGCATGCATATTTCAACACTCCACATTATATAGCATGAATATATAATTTTTGTCAGTTAAAAAATAATTAAAGAAAGATAAAAAAGATTTAAGAAGAAGGAAGCCTTGTCAATTGTGACACAAAGATGAATCTAGAAGACTTTATTCTTAGCTCATTATGCCAGGTACAGAAAAATATTCTGTGTGATCTCACTTGTATGTGGAATCTAGACAAGCAGAGAGTAGAATAGTGGTTGCTAGGGGCTCTGGAATGGGGGTGGGAATGGGGAGAAGTGGGTCAAAAGGTACAAAATTTCAGTTCCACAGGATAAATAAGTTTTGATGATCTATTGTACTGTGTAGTGATAATGTATTACATATTTTAAAATTTCTAAGAGAGTCTATCTTAAATCCTCACCTGAAAAAAATGATAAGTATGTGAGATGATGGATATGTTAATTAGTTTGAATCATTTCACAATGTATCAAAACATCATGTTGTACACCATAAATATATATAATTTTTATTTGTCAATTATACCTCAATAAAACTGGGGGAAAAAGGGAAAAGGTAGGGTGAAATCACTCATCATTACATCTTCCTGATATGGTCTGGCTGTGTCCCCTCTCAAATCTCATCTTGAACTGTAGCTGCCATAATTCCCACCTGTTTTGGGAGGGACTCAGTGGGAGGTAATTGAATCATGGGGTTGGATCATTCCCATGCTGTTCTTGTGGCTGTGAATAAGTCTCACAAGATCTGATTGTTTTATAAAGGAGAGGTCCCCTTCACATGCTGTCTTTTGCCTGCTGCCATGTAAGATGTGACTCTGCTCCTCATTCACCTTCCTCCTTGATTGTGAGGCCTCCCTAACCATGTGGAACTGTGAGTCAATTAAACCTCTTTCCTTTATAAATCACCCAGTCTTTTTTAGGAGCGTGAGAACAGACTAATACACTTCCTAAACAATTTTGCGGCTTTCTTTCAATCTTTGTCTGTGTATATTCCATTGTTTACATCATGCTAATCGGAGTGTGTTTAGGAACTATTTTGTAAAGAAATACTAAAAAACATGAGCTTATGACACAATCTCTGCATTTAAAACCCTGAAAATATACATACTTATTTCCAAGGAAAGGAAACAGGTAAACCGCTTGATTTACTGAGCTGCTGGGAGTGTGATGCTTTTCTTCTCCTTTGATTTGACTTAATGTTGTTAACGCAATAAGAGGAAGGAAATGTTAATTCTTAAAGTTGAAACTGCTAGGAAAGCATTGAATCTTGAAGGACACTGAAGGACAAAACATGATTTTTCTCTACATTTGCTACTATCTTATTTCTTATGTACTTGTGAATATCTTATTTGATAGTATATTTCATGTCAGACTTTGAGAATAGGAGAACTACTGTAATTGAACAACAATAAATTTGAAAAGTAATTTCAAGAAGACCACTCACTAGAGCAAGGACATGTTTTCCCATAATATTCTAATCTGCCATCATGATTGTTCCTTTCATCAAAAACAAATTAATAAATATCTTAATCTACCTGGTAGCCATATGTTACATCAATAAAATGACCTCTATTACAAGTGTAGCTAAAGTGAGAAGGCCTTCTTCATGAATAATGGCAGATGTGTATAATGACAGATATTGATTTTAGCTTTTTAAATCAATTTCCCTAGCTCATTATAGCTATCTTTTTATGATTTAACTTAGCAGGTACATTTATTATTAAGTCTGTGCTTTCTAAATAAAAAAGGAAATATCCTATAGTGGCATGCACTGTTTAAGTGCATTATATTTATTATATTAAATATATTGAGCTTTAACAATACCCATTTGGATTGAGCTTTAACAATACCTTTTTGGATAATTATTTTCCTTTTATACATGAAGACATGAAGGTTAAGCTTACAGAGACAGTAATACACATGGGATATTAGTTCAGGTAATGGCTGATACCAAAGATTCATTATTTTTTCACTACAACATAAACATCAATTAGCAAAGTTGCTTGGGAAATTGGATTATTACATCTTCAGGTTTAAATTTCATAGTAAAAATAAAATTAATCTACATCTTTTAGGTTCATGTAAAATAATGGCAGCCATGTTAATCTGAATTTCCCAATGTGTTCTACAAAAACACATTTGTACAGATCAACAAGAAGAATGAATAAAACTACACATGCTGTACATATACAGCCTAACTAAAAGACAATGCTATTATGATTTTGAGTGTGTCCCTCGAAGTTCATCTGTTGGAAACTTAATCCCTGATGCAACAATGTAGAGAGGTGGGACCTTTAAGAGGTAATTAGGTCATGAGGGCTGTGTCCTTTCTTGTTCTCTTTCTTGTGCTCTTACCATATTATTCTTTCTGCCATGGTGTGACACAGCAACAAGATGCTTGCCAGGTGCAGTTCCCTTGACCTTGGGCTTCACAGCCTCCAGAACTGTAAGAAATAAATCTCTGTTCTTTATAAATTACTCTGTGTCAGGTATTTTGTTATAGTAGCACAAAACGGAGTAAGAGAATACCATAAAATACAATTTATAAGTATGTAAATATGCATTTTAAATGCATATAAGATATAACTGTTCCCCCAGGAGTCTGGCATCCCCTATAAGACACAATTATATTTCAGAATATAATAAAACTCATAACATTGTATAACAGGAAATGCATGTCTAAAATAATATGTAGGGATGTTATTTTAATAGGAAGTGGTGGGATAGGTAGACATTCTGTCCATAAAAAGTTGTTTGCTAATATTTTTGAAGAGAATTGGGCTCCATATATGACCTGCTCAGAGCAATTTACTTTGTTTAAGAAAGATTATTATACAGATTACATATCCCTATCCCAAATGCTTGGAACTACCAGAAGTGTTTTGGATTTCAGAGGTTTTTGGTTTTTGCTATATTTGCATAAATATAAGATTATCTTGGGGATGGGACTCGAGTCTAAACATGAAATTCATTTACACACAGAGCCTGAAGGTAATTTTATACAATGTTTTAAATAATCTTTTGCACAAAACAAAGTTCTGACTGCATTTTGACTCTGACTTGTCACATGAAGCCAGGTGTGGCAGTTTCTTCTTGTGGCATCACATTGGTGCTCAAAAAGTTTCAGATTTTGGAGTATTCAGGATTTTGGATTTTTGGATTAGGAATGTTCAACCTGTTATATACATGAAACAATCTTAAATATTTTATGATTTCACAAAGGACTGTCAGAAGAACAGCAGAATTTTAACCACTGTATCATCATGTTCTACCAGAACAAAGGAGCTCTAAGCAAGTTCACATTTGCAAGAGCACAAAGCTATTTTTTAAATATATAGTACTTAAAGCTACCTTGAAGGTTTAGATAACTAAAGAAAAACAACATCAACAAATTTAGATGTATTTATTTCCTACTAATGGCGTCTTAGTCTGTTTTCTCTTGTTTATAATAGAATACCTAAAACTGGGTAATTTATTTTGAAAAAGGAATTTATATCTTATAGCTATAAAGGCTAAGAAGACCAAGGTTGAGGGGGCCACATCTGGTATGGATCTTCTTGCTGGTGGGGACTCTTTACAGAGTCCCTAGGTGGCTCAGGGCATCAAATGGAAGGGAGACTTAGTGTGCTAACGCAGGTCTCTCTTCCTCTTCTTATAAAATTACCAGTCCCACTCCTTGTGATAATACATTAATCCATTAACTTATTGATCCTTTAATCCGTGAATAGATTAATTCATTCATAAGGGCAGAGTCGTCACAACCCAATCACCTCTTAAAGGCCCTGTCGATACTGCCAAATTGGGGATTAAATTTTAACATGTGTTTTTTGGAAAAAAAAAATTCAAGCCACAGCAAGTGGCATACTTCAACTTTATAGAATGCTGAAGGCCTTAGGGTCTTCTAGAAGTTATTGAAAAATATACTTCTTAGACTACCTTTGTATATTCTCTGGGAACCCTTAACACTTGCCTCTATATCACACAGTATATTAGGAAGCTACAGATTGCATCATTGAAAAGCTCTGATGCTTGTTAGAATCAGTGAATTTTAGTGCTTACATCAGGATGTCCTAAAGGACTTTCCAAAGTGCATTGTAATGACTTGTTAGCAAGTGTATGTTTTTCTCTTAACCGTTGCATATTCTTTTTTTGTTTAGTAAAATGGCTAGCAAAGTAGAAGCCCCTTAAATATTTGTTGATTGTGAAATGGGTAAATTACCCTCAGAATTTAGACAGAAAATTATGCTCTGCAAGAGTTTACTAAGAATCAACACCAGATTGGACAAAAGTATAGGTAGGAACAGAAATGACCAAGCCTGAGAATAGATTTATGTATGTGTTGCCACGGGATTCTTGGGAAAGACTCAAATAGAATGACAAAAACGAGGACGTTTGCTTAGATTTGAAATATAATAAACAAAATCCTAGGTAAAAGACTGTCTTCATGCTTCCGTGCCAAAACTGAGGCCTGAATGTCTCCAGCACCTGTCCTTTCTCCCATGGGTCCTGCTAAAGCTGTGTCCCTTTAGGTCAATACTAGCTTGCTATCACGAGCCACAGTTGAGTCTGGCAGAGTAATTACCTAGAGAAACCAGAAGTCAATCAAGCCTAAAGGGTACAAGTTATCATGTTTAAGGACAAAAAAAAAAGTCTCAGCTATTAGATCCATGATTAAATACCGGGCTGAATACACAAAGAGAAGTAGGCAGCCTTGAGCTGTAAACACACAGGGCAGAAAGTGGAATTAAAAAATTGAAGAAGGAATTGAAAAAGGCACACGAAGATGGTTCATGACTTTACCTATGTTAGGGGTGTTTCCCAGAGCATTATCTTCCTGGGTGTGGGGTCTATTGTGCGTCCTGAGTGAAATATTTAGATATTAGGTGGACAGCAAGAGAGAGATTACCCTAGCCATCCTACAGAAGTTGTAATTTGTATTAGACAAATACTGCATGATCTCACTTATACGTGGAATATAAAAAAACAGAACTCATAGAAACAGAGAGTAGAATGATGATTGCCAGAAGCTGGGACTAGGGAAATGGGAAAATGTTCATCAAAGGGTACAAACTTTAAGTTATAAGATGAATAAATTCTGGAGACCTAGTGTACCAGAATGGTAACTATGGTTAATAATAATATATTGTACACAGATATTGTTTGACTTACAGTGGGTTACATCCTAATAAACCCATCATAAAATCAAAACATCGGAGGTCAAACCATAGTAAGTTGAGGACTACCTGTACTTGAAATTTGCTAAGAGAGGCTGGGCGCGGTGGCTCACACCTGTAATCCTAGCACTTTGAGAGGTTGAGGCAAGCGGATCACGAGGTCAGGAGTTTGAGACCAACCTGGCCAACATAGTGAAACCCTATCTCTACTAAAAATGCAAAAAATTAGCCGGGCGTGATGGCGGGCACCTGTAATCCCAGCTACTCGGGAGGCTGAGGAAGGAGAATTGCTTGAACCCAGAAGGTGGAGGAGTGCAAGCCATTGCACTCCAGCCAGGGTGACAGTGTGAGACTGTCTCAAAAAATAAAAATAAATAAATAAAATAAAATAACATAAAATAAAAAATAAATTTGCTAAGAGAGTAGATCTTAAGTATTCTCACCACACATCCCCCTAAATGGTAACTGTGTGAGGTGATGGGTATGTTAATTAGCTTGATTCTGGTAATCATTTCACAATGTATATGTGTATCAAAACATTACTTTGTACACCTTAAATATATACAATTTTTATTTGCCAACCATATTTCAATAAAGCTAGAAAAAGAAAAACAATAAAAATAAACAGCTGTATTTTACCTTCACTTACTACCTTTTTGATACTATTCCTTTCTTTGTGAAGATCTGTATTTCTGACCTATATTGACCTTTTCTGTAAAGAACTGCTTTTAACACTTCTTGCAAGAAAGATCTACTGACAAGTTATCTCAGTTTGTCCAAAAAAAAAAAAAAAAACTTCTTTGTTTCTCTTTCACCTTTGAAGGACAATTTTACAGAGTGCAGAACTTTAGGCTGGTGGGGTTTTTTTTCCTCACAATACTTTAAATATTTTATTCCACTCTCTTCTTGCTTGCATGGTTTCTAAGAAGAAATCAAATATAATCCTTATATCTGTTCTAGAGGTAAGGTGGGTTTTTTTTTTTTTTTCCTTCTGGCTTAAGGACATTTTCTTTACATTTGATTTTCTGTAATTTAAAAATGATATGCCCAGATGTGGTTTTTTTGGGGCACTTATCTTGCGGGTGTTCCCTGAACTTTCTGGATCTATGGCTTTGTGTCTGATATTACTTTGAGAAAATTCTCAATCATTACTATCTCAAATATTTCCTCGGTTCCTTTCTTCTCCTTCTGGTATTTCTATTATGTGCATGCTACTTACACCTGGAGTTGTTCTACAGTCATATATTCTGTTCTATGCCGTTCAGTCTCTGTTCTTTTTGCCTTTCAGTTTTGGAAGTTTCTATTTTATATATATATAGATAGATAGATATACACACATATATATGTGTATATATATATAGATAGATATGTGTATACATATAGAGAGATTAGATATTCTTTTCTCAGCTGTGTCCAATCTACTAATAGCCCCTCAAAGGCATTCTTCATTTCTGTTACAAAGTTTTTGATCTCCAGCATTTCTTTTTGGTTCTTTCTTAGGATTTCCAATTCTCTGTTAACATTGCCTGTCTGTTCTTGCATGCTGTCTCTTTTATCCATTGGAGCCCTTAGCATACTAATCATTGTTGTTTTAAATTCCCAGTCTGATTGTTATCAGTGGTGAATCCGATGGGTCTGCCGCCAACTTTATCCTTGCCTCCTTGGAGGAAAGAATTCAGCTGAGAGGCATAAGGCAGAGTGAGAGACTGAGGTAAGCTTTGGAGCAGCAATGAAAGTTTATTAAAAGGTTTTACAGCAAGAACAAAAGGAAGCAAAGTACACTTAGAAGAGGGACAAGTGGATGACTTGGGAGATCCAAGTGCCCCATCTGGCCCTTGATTTGGGGTTTTATACCATAGTTCCAGGGTTTCCATTTCTCCTGCCTTGATTTTTCCCTTGGGGTGGGCTGTCTGCATGCACAGTGGCCTGCCAGCACTTGGGAGAGGCCGCATGCACAGTGTGTTTACTGCAGTTGTGTCCATGCTCACTTGAGGCGTTTTTCCCTTACCAGTCGAGCCTTCCTAGAGGAAGGTCACATACCAGTTAAACGCCACTATTTTGCCTCTTAGAGTGCATGCTTAAGCCCACTCACCCAACTTCTGAGATTTTATTGGGAAGCTGCTGATCACTAGCTTCAGATGTTTTCTATCTTTTGGGAGATTGCCTTTCCTGGGCACTGGCTGTGACCAATTATTATTTTAGAGAGATGGTGAAACAACCACCTGATGATCACCGGAGGGTCACCTGACATTCCTGGGGGGGGGGCCCCCCCTCTCCTGCTCTGCTCATGTGTGCCTACCTACTCTAATGTGATCATTCCAACATCTCTATGATGTTTAGTTCTAAGGCTTGCTCTGCCTTTTCACATTTTATTTTTTGCCTTTAGTATGCTTTTTTTTCTCTTGATAGCTGGACATAATGTATTGAGTAAAATGAACTGTTGTAAATGAGCCTTAGTAACGCAGTGATAAGGTGTGGGAGAAGAGGACGTGTTTTCTGGCCCTATCATTAGGTCTCAGTCTTTTATTTTTAGCAAGCCTATGCGTCTGGACTGTGATCTCCACAAGTGCTGCTCAGTTCCTTCCCATTTAGGTGGGACAGGATAGCTGAGTTGGGTGGAATTCGGCATTTCTCCTCCCCAGGTAAGTTAGGGTCCTATAAAACCCCAGTAGGTTAAGCTCTGGTTAAATAGTTTCTCCTGAGAGCAGACATTGTTAAGAGCTGAGTGCTTTGGTGTATTTCAAAATGGTTGCTTTTCCCCTCCCTCTGCTGGAAGCACAAAGGGATTTTCCCCTAATATTTACTGTGAGAGCCCTGATAGAGCTCCTGGAGGTAAAACCAAAGTATGGGGAGACCCCTATGACTAGGTCCCCTTTCAGTTTTTAACTCTCTGACTTGTTCACAATGAGCCTCCAGCAATTTGCCAATTACAGTTCAGGTTTTCCTACCCTAGCATTGGTTCCTGTGGCGGTTTCCACTCTCAAGTTTCTTCTCCGGTAAGTCTATATTTGCCTGTCTGTCCCTCTCCAATCTTGGGGGCAGTGATTTACACTGTGTTCTCACCTTTCTTATGGATCCAAGAAGAGTTGTTGATTTTTTCAGTCTGTTCAGCTTTTTGTTAGAGAAATTGATGACTTCCAAGTTCCTTACATGTGGACCGGCTACCTTCTTAAAACTAAATTGTTTTTTGTTTGAACGATATATAATTTTTGGAAGTTATTTTTTTGAAGATGCTGATTTAAATATTTAGTTCTGCATTATCCAAATATCTTGAATATACCTACTTTGCATTTATCTTAAGAAGTTCACTAATGGGCATAGACATGGGAATACCTGAGAGGTGCAGGCAGGCTAGCTCTTGAAGAACCAGGCTATCAGGGCAGAAAAGAATCTTAGAGATCATCAATTTAAACTATTTTCATGTTAAAAAGAAAAGAACAAAAACAACGACCAAAAACAAAACACAAAAAAACCCTCAGAGGCCTAGGTAAGGCTGACTCTCTTCCTTCAACAACCAGTACTCGTCTCATCTCATTGAATATCCTCTCCCCACTGTCAGAACCTCATCTAGCACCTCTGACACACTCGCATCTCCCCAGTGAATGGTTTAGAAATTCAGATCTACAGACGCTGGAGGCATGCTCTTCTATGCTACACACCAAGTGCATCTCTACCATCCAGTGTCGGAGACACGTAGAACATTCCCATATTCTCAGACACATCAGTCCTTCTCTGACTCTTTCCTTCACTGAAAGTCGGTAGCACTGACATTGTAGGGACTTGCAGCCCAGTACTGTGAAAGATGTTGAACGCTCTCACAAATTCAGCAGACACACTGGTACCTTCCTGCCTCCACTGCTATAAACATTCAGATTATTTTCATTAAGTCCTTTAAAACATCCCAACCCAAGATATCTACAGTACTTGATTAAAAAAGTCTGGAAGAGTGCTGTCTGCGATGATGGAAATATCCTATAATTCTGAGCTTGTCCAATACAGTGACCACCACCCACAAGAAACTATTGTGCACCTCATACACGAACACAAAATCTTTTGAGTGTTAGATTATTGAAATTTGGCGATGGGGGGGAATGTTAAACTGTAAACTATCTCTTGGAAAGTTATAAAATGCTTTTCATAGCTCATCCAACTCCTTAAAGCTCCATACCACCACCACACAAAACTTTCTATTGCTATTCTCTTAAGACTTGTCAGTCATTCTTGACCCTAAAATCCCTAGATCTTCCAATAAATGTGGAAATTTGCCTTAATACCAAGATTTCTGCAATACTTGTTGAATGTCAGAAAATTTCTTCTGACAGGAAATTAGATAAATCTGGGGCGAGGTCCTGCTGTGCTGTTAGACTTAAGAAGTTTTAGTTTACTTGCACTGCAGAGTGAATGTGTGTGTGGTGGAGGGCGGTGGTCAGTGGTAGACAGTTCTAAGCTTTATGCATTTGATGTTTCCTTCTGTTTTAATCCTTTAACTAATTCAATCATCCATTCATTCTACAAATATCTATTGAGTAGCTGCTGGCAAGATAGCCATAAACATGAGAGAAAACTCCCTGCCTTCACAAGACTTCTATTGTAGTAGCAGAGTTCAACAATAACAAACAAATAAGCAACTACAGTATTTAGAAAAAATAAAACTGCGTAAAATAATGTCATGTACTAATATAGGTTACAATAAAAATTAAGCAAGGTAAAGGTCAGTAGGAGACCACACAGGTATTTTAGATAGGGAGGTCTCAGGGGCCTCTCTGAGGAGGTGATATTTGGACACAGACTGGCATGAAGTGAAGGAACAAGCCATTCAGTGATATAGAGCAAAACTATCAAGGGAGAATCCAGAGTGAAGGCAAAGTCACAGAGGCTGAAACATGTTTTCTATATCCAGGAGCAAATTGAGAAGATCCCATGCCGGGACAGGTGTGGCTACAACCAAATGAGAGCAAGAGAGAGTGAGAGCAGATGAGGTCTGAGAATTAGCCAACAGCTACCAGGTAAGTTCCTGGGAAACAAAGTTCTAGGTCAGACCAGAACTCACAGCAAGAGATGAATTAGGTGAAGCATCCCTTTTATTGTGTCCTGATTAAAGTTGTTTTAGTGGCTCTAGATCAGTGCTTTTCAAAGGTTAATATGTATATGAATTATCTGAGGATCTTATGAAATGCCACTTCTGATTATCTAGGTCTGGGGTGTGTTGTGATCACAGAACAAGCTTCTATACTGTTGTTCCTGGTCTACTTTGAGATGCAAGGCTCCAGAGTATAAATCATCATGAGATGAAGTCCACACTCCTTTGGTTTATAAAAGCTTTGTTTCTAATTATGTCTTCAACTTCATTTTTGCTGCTCACTCTCCCCACCTCCATCTCCCTTCCCTACTTTATATGCTCCAGGTGTATCTATTTCTTTCTCGAACACATCAGGAGCTCTCTCATTCTCTGGCCTTCACAAAGTTTGTGTGTCTCTTCCTAGAGCAAACCTCTCTCCCTCTTCACCAGTCTTACTCCTCTATTAGTTCCTAGCTTAGTTTTTACTCCCCTAGTGTAGGGTTTTGCTGCCCTCTCACATGCCACTAAAGCTCTCTATCCACCTTCTTAACACTCACCTGTCATTTAGCCTAGTTCTTAGAGGAAGACCCAGGTTCCTGTGCTGGTTGTTGCAGTCCTAGAGAATAGCACAGTGTTTACAACAAAAGTCCCCACTAAATATTTGATGTGTGAAAGCATGATTGAAGGAGTTAAATCACAAGACACACTGCTGTAAAAATCTACAGAAAATGAGCATTTGGTTACAATGTAGCAGAGTCTAGTGGCTTTGTAGGCTAAAAATATAATGAATAATTCTTGACACCATGACAGTATTTTGCCGATAACCTAGATTAATTAACCTTTTTAATTGAATGATGTAATATAAATTGTTCTTGGAATTTTCATAAAATATGATGAATAACAAGGAGGAGTGATGCTTCAATTAAGGTTCTTAAACTAGTTAAGTGTGTTTTCTTTGTGCACAAACAAATCACTGCCACATAGATATGGTGGATGAATTTGATTTATGACCTTTTAACTTTTCTGAAATGCTTCAAACATGGGTTTATCAACAGATTGTCTATTAACTAATCAGCACATTGACATTTGTCTCTTCTGCCTCCCTTTCTCTGAATTTTTTAGTGTGCCTATTTTGACAGGCATCAAATCCAATAATTAATGTGACATACACAAAAACATAGGCTATCTCAGGACAGCATACCATTAGTTCTAAATGGGTTGCATCATTATGTGTCTTCATACAATTAATCAGAACAAAGAGGGCTGGAGGTTCATATAGATTGTCTTGACTGGGTCAAAATAGGAAGTCTGAATATGGGGTCAAAGTCAATGTCATACATAAGACACTGGGAAGTAATGTTATAAAAGTTCTGTGCTGTACCAGTCAGAATTCTCTAGAGAAACAGAACCAACAGAACTAATTGTACATTGTATATACTTATTTATAAATTATATATATTACAATTATATACATAAAGTTATATTAACATATAAAGCATTTTATTTTATGAAATTGGCTCATGCAATTGGCTGACAAGTATGAAAGGGGCAGGTCAGGCAGAAACTCAGGCAGCAGTTGATGTTGTAGTCCTGAATCTGAAATCTGTAGGGCAGGTCACCAGGCTGGAAGTTGTGGAAGTTGACACTGCAGTCTTAAGGCAGGACTTCTTCAGAAAACCTCAATTTTCATTCTTAAGATCTTCAACTGATTATATGATGGCCACATCATTATGGACAGTCTCCTTTACTTAAAGGTAGCTGATTGCATATGTTAATGACATCTATAAGAGACCTTCACAGCAGCACCTAGATTCATGTTTGAGTAAATCATGTCCAGAATTGGTGGGTTCTTGGTCTCACTGACTTCAAGAATGAAGCTTCAGACCCTTGCAGTGAATGTTACAATTCTTAAAGATGGTGTGTCTGGAGTTTTTTCCTTCTGATGTTCGGATGTGTTCAGAGTTTCTTCCTTCTGGTGGGTTCGTCGTCTCGCTGGCTTCAGGAGTGAAGCTGCAGACCTTTGCTGTGAGTGTTACAGCTCTTAAGGCGGCGTGTCTGGAGTTGTTCGTTCCTCCCGTCCAGAGTTGTTCATTCCGCCTAGGGGGTTTGTAGTCTCGTTGGCCTCAGGAGTGAAGCTGCAGACCTTCACAATGAGTGTTACAGCTCATAAAGGCAGTGTGGACCCAAAGAGTGAGCAGCAGCAAGATTAATTGCAAAGAGCGAAAGAACAAACTTCCAATGGGTGGAAGGGGACCCCAGCAGGTTGCCACTGCTGGCTCAGGCAGCCTGCTTTTATTCCCATATCTGGCCCCACCCACATCCCGCTGATTGGTCCATTTTACAGAGAGCTGATTGGTCCATTTTGACAGGGTGCTGATTGGTGCGTTTACAATCCCTGAGCTAGACACAAAAGTTCTCCAAGTCCCCATTAGATTAACTAGACACAGAGCACTGATTGGTGCATTTACACACCTTGAGCTAGACATAGGGTGCTGATTGGTGTGTTTACAAACCTTGAGCTAGACACAGAGTGCTGATTGGTGTATTTACAATCCTTTAGCTAGACATAAAGGTTCTCCAAGTCCCCACTAGATTGGCTAGATACGGAGTGCTGATTGGTGCCTTTACAAACCTTGAGCTAGACAGAGTGCTGATGGGTGTATTTACAATCCTTTAGCTAGATGTAAAGGTTCTCCAAGTCCCCACCAGATTAGCTAGACACAGAGCAATGATTGGTGCATTTACAAACCTTGAGCTAGACACAGGGTGCTGATTGGAATGTTTACAAACCTTGAGCTAGACAGAGTGCTGATTGGTGTATTTACAATCCCTTAGCTAGACATAAAGGTTCTCCAAGTCCCCACTAGACTCAGGAGCCTAGCTGGCTTCACCTAGTGGATCCCACACTGGGGCTGCAGGCGGAGCTGCCTGCCGGTCCTGTGCCTTGTGCCCACACTCCTCAGTCCTTGGGCAGTCAATGGGACTGGACGCCGCAAAGCAGGGCACGGTGCTCATCGGGGAGGCTCAGGCCGCGCAGGAGCCCATGGCGGGCAGGGAGGCTCGGGCATGGTGAGCTACAGGTCTGGAGCCCTGCCCTGTGGGGAGGCAGCTGAGGCCTGGTGAGAATTCGAGCACAGCGCTGGTGGGCCGGCACTGCTGGGGGACCCAGCATACCCTCCACAGCTGCTGGCCCAGGTGCTAAGCCCCTCACTGCCTGGGGCCAGCGGTGCCGGCTGGCCACAGTGAGTGCAGGGCGTGCTGAGTGCACGCCCACCTGAAACTCGTGCTGGCCATGAGCACCATGCGCAGCCCCAGTTCCCTCCTGAACCTCTCCCTCCACACCTCCCTGCAAGCAGAGGGAGCTGGCTCTGGCCTCAGCCAGCCCAGAGAGGGGCTCCCACAGTGCAGCGGTGGGCTGAAGGGCTCCTCAAGTTCGGCCAGGGTGGGTGCTGAGGCTGAGGAGGCACCAAGAGCAAGTGAGGGCTGCGAGGGCTGCCAGCACGCTGTCACCTCTCAGAATAACTGTATCTTCTAGCCCAGCCAAACTGACTTATAAACTTAACCCTTACACACAACCACAAATGTTATCTAAGAACAAATGAAGCAAATGATTGATCATGATCTAAGGTGCAAGCCATTAACCAACTCTGAGTGTTGAACTAGCAACAGGAAGATCTGGGTTTAGGGTAAAACATCTAAGAATTCAGTATAAGGAAAGAAATCTAGCCTGTAAGAGGAAATGGGGACTGTGGCAGGTACTAATTCCCTGGAGCACAGGGAGAATGAGGACAGGTGATATTACCTGGTAATTGCTATGGAAGAGGATGCAAGATGTGAAATGGGCAGATTTAAAGTCAGAGGAATCTGAATTTAAATTCCAGCCCTGCACTTATTGAGCAAGCTATTTAGTCCATGTAAGTCTAAAACTTTTATCGCCAGCATGGAGGTTATGATGCCAAACAGGAATGTGGTGAAAATGAAATAACATAAAATTTATTTTTGATGTAGTGCTTGTAACAATAGATGCTCCTGTTTAAAAACTTTTCCTTTTCTCCTCATTTGTAGAGAATTAAAGATGAGATCTGGAAAATTCAGGGTACCCAGACCTGAGCAGAATCAGCAATAAGCAGTCTCAACTCAGAGCTGTAAATATTAGGCCAATCTCTCCCAGCTTGCCTTTTTGATTTCCCAAAAGTCTGAAGCTATTTCCAATTTCAGGGAGAGAGTGGTCCTGATTCTAGGATAATTCTAGCAATTGAAAATTTCTTAAAGTTTATGTAATTTATTATGTGAAATTTCTTACAGTTTAATTCATTGTATTAAGTTTTTTAGTTTGTCATCTTTAAGTTCCATATGTCCCACAGCCAGGAGGATTCAGGTCATTATTCAGCACTTACTGTGTAATCAGGTAATTCTTATAACATCATCATCCCATGATCACAGGTGGTGGGCTAGTGAGCTAACAATCTGACTATAGGACTCATTTGATGGATGAACACCATTGGGGTCGCTTAAGGGTTATCTGCAATAATTAATTCCTTCAACTTGTGCTCCAGCCTGTCCATATGGTCTCAGACTCTCTGGGAGGATCCTCCCAGGGCAAATGCTACAGGGTCAATTCATGCAACTAATATCTTCAGCACCTGGAGATCAAATTATAGCTGATTCACTAAACTATTAGCATCATGTGCAAAAAGAAATCTCTGGCAAATCAAAGATGATAAAGTGGTTTTGACACTTGAATGCAGGCACTTGACAGAGATATAGGGTGGGTACAAAAATCAAAGATACAGGAAATGAAAAAGTGTTTTTCTCCACAACTCTAAATCTTAACCAGTTCCTGTAAAGGATACGCAACTATTTTCATGAAACAAGCCATTGGCCAATCAGAAATGATAGAATAAATAAAGTGCTATTACAGTTCTACAAATTAATGGAGGAAGGACAAATATTCTGAATTGGTAAAGCAAGACATAAACAAAAGATATATGGAACAACTGAACAAGAAAGCAATTCACAAAACTTGGTGGGTGAGGCCTTTACTGCCTTTTTGCCAGAGATACACAGGAACATACTTTCTTTTATAACTTTAGAAAAAATTAAAGAAGTATTAAGGAGAAAATAACCATAATTACCCTGCATAAATAATCTATTAGCCTTGTTTTACCACCTAGTGTTTGCCTTAATAGATCATATTTTAGAGTTGTAATCAACATGTCATTTTATACTCTGATAATTTAATGACTGTGTTAACATAACAAATTTTCCATTTAACTAAGCAGTTTTTAAAATTATTATTTTCCTTTTCTTAATACCCTTACTTTTTAAAATTTTATAGTGCTTCAGAGGGTAGGAGATAATTCTACAAAGATTCAATGCTTGCTGCATCTGTCAAATTTTTAGGAGTCCAGTTGTTAGGGGCACTGTGGAACATCCCCTCTAAAATTAAAAACAAGTTATTGCACAGTGCATCTTCTACCAAAAAGGAGGAAACACAATGCTTGGCAACCCTCTTTGAGTAACGAAGGTAGCAGATAGCAGATTTTATACCTACTCCGGAATACTACTCAGGCTCAAATACTGTAAGTGTAAAATGACAGCAACAAACAACCATCTTTGAGTGGGACTCAGACAGGAAAGTCTCTGAAACAGAGCCAGGTAATGATTCAAGCAGCCCCGCTATGAGGGCAATAGAATCTGGCAGATTTTATGGTGTAGTAAGTGTCTACAGGGGGAAAAGATGTTGTATGGAGTGTGTGATAAATTCCAGTGGGAAGATCACAGTGATGGTACCTTGAAAGCAAAACACTAAGATTAAGATTAAGAAAGTTAGTTAATTATAATGAATACTTCATCACTTTCAATTTGTATGACTCATAATTACTTTCTGATAGCTTTTTTTTTTTTTTTTTGAGATGGAGTCTTGTTCTGTCGCCCAGGCTGGAGTGCAGTGGTGCAATCTCGGCTCACTGCAAGCTCCGCCTCCCGGGTTCATGCCATTCTCCTGCCTCAGCCTCTCCGAGTAGCTGGGACTACGGGCGCCCGCCACCATGCCCGGCTAATTTTTTTGTATTTTTAGTAGAGATGGGGTTTCACCGTGGTCTTGATCTCCTGACCTCGTGATCCGCCTGCCTCGGCCTCCCAAAGTGCTGGGATTACAAGCGTGAGCCACCGTGCCCAGCCGATAGCTTTTAATATAAAATTTGCCATCAGATTTTTTAAAGCCCCAATAATTATTTTATTGGTATCCTGATCTACATGTCAACTTATTCCTGACTCCTAGTTATTTTTCAGATCTAAGCCAAAATGATATTTTATTGTAGACTTTCCTGCCCCTCTCTGTTTAAATTATTCTATTCCTCAGAGTATCCAGAGTTAAATCGGTTGGTACACTACCATATTCTCAGTGCCTAGCATAGTGCTTGGCCATAAATAAATGTTGGATGAGTAAATGAGTAAGTTTTGTTAAAGCAAACTAAACGTGGCCTGAGAAGGACTCTGTACTTCTATATTTGAGTCCTTGTGGACAAACTGCAACTGAGCTTAATAGGTAGACAAGATTGAAAACCTAACTTAGGAGTATGCCCATGTAACAATAGCTGAGTCTTGGCCAACTGCAGTGGTGGTACTTCAACTATTCATACACTGCTGAGTGTCCAAACTGTGTTCAAATAAGGCAAATGCCAACCTGTAACCAATCCAGCTGTTCTGTAGCTCACTTTCCATTTCTGTACATCATTTCCCTTTTTTTGTCTATAAATCTTCTTCCACCACGTGGCTATGCTGGAGTGTCTTTGAATCTGCTGTGATTCTGGGGGCTGCCCGATTCATAAATCGTTCATTGCTCAATTAAACTCCTTTAATTTTAATTCAGCTGAAGTTTTTCTTTTTACAGTGTTCATAGATCTTTTTCTTATCTCCTTTGGATGAAACTATCTGGTAAATAAATAGGATAAAGTCCACCAATTTAAATAGAAATGGAAGATGAATTTGTTAGAATTCTGGATCTCCTGAAGCTTTCATTGTAGTCATAGAGCTAGAAAATAAATATGTAATGAATAAATGAGATAATTTTCAATAATATATGAATATAAACTAAAAGTAATATGAATATAAACCAATGTTATGGAATTTGATAAAGAATAACTGGAAAGAGAAGGAACTTTTGGTGGGATAATTAGAGAAAGGCTCTTTGGGAATATGATATCTAAGCTCTAAGATAGAGGCCTCTCATAAAAGGAGGAGTAGAGGAAGAAAACATTTTCTCTGCAAAAATCGTGAATGCAGAGAATCTATGGTGAAATTAGTCTTGGAAAACATAATGAACAGGTGTCCAGTGGGTCTACAGAGCCTAGTAAAGGCAATAATTCAAAAAGATGAGGCTGAGAAGGTAGGCAGAAACAAGATCATATTCGATCTTGTGAGCTTTGGTAAAAATCACTTATTTTACTGTACATGAAGTAGAAAATCATCAGTGGTTTTAAGCAGAGCAACAGTATCTAATTCATATGATTGAAATGTGATTATTTGTGGAAGATAGATGGGGATGTAGGTGGATGGAAAGACTGGAAAAAAGGAGAATTCATCAGTTAGGAGAATTTTTAGTGTAGGGGAAGTATGATTGCTTGCATAAAAATAACAGTTGGAAGGCAGACAGGCAAGAGAGAACTTAGTATATATCTTCAATTCCAACATGAACTGAAGGTGGGCTTGTGATAAGATAATGAGGAAAAGAAAATAATCAAAGATAAGTCTTATGTTTTTTGGCTCAATAAAGTGGGTGGAAGGTTATACCACTTACTGGCAGTAAGGAAAGTTTGGGATTGGGTCAGAGTCAGAAATCCAAAGTTTTCTTTGGGACATTTTAAGTTTGAAATACTTATCAGAAATCTAGCTAGGGATGCCAAATAGACAGACGCCAAATTTAGAAATAGGGAGAGATCAGAGCTGTGAGTGTGTATATAGACACCATCAGTATATAGTTGAGATCAAGGGAGTGTGACAAAAGAGAAAAGAGAAAAATAGGGAAAGGGGTCAAGCTTGGTTGCTGCAGCCCACTAACATTTACAGATTAATTAGATGAGGAGATGCCAATGGAGGAGACTGGGAAAGGAAAGTGAGAAAGGAAGGGTCAATGTTGTGTCAAAGATGCAAAGCAAAGAATATCAGGAAGGAAAGCGCAATCTGGTCTACCAAACACTGTTAAACAGTACAGTAAGGACCACTGGATCTGAAAAATTGATGACCAGGGCAAAAGTAATTTTAGCAGAATAGAAATAATGGAAGTTTAATTAAGTATTTTGAGGGGTGAATACTTTAATATTATTGGCACTACTAAGTGATAACATTATCACTACTCCAGCATAATAACCTATTTGACAGATTAAACATTGAGTTGGTAATTCCACAATTCACTTATTTAGCAATTTAACAGTTCTCTACTAGCTAGAAGATGAGATTTCAAGGTGATTAAGAGACGGTCCCAGTCTTTGAAGATAATATTTTTTAGATATCTCATTGTGTCTGGAATTGTTTTCTTTTGGTGGGTTCTTGTTCTCACTGATTTCAAGAATGAAGCCGCAGACCGTCGTGGTGAGTATTACAGTTCTTAAAGATGGTGTGTCCGGAGTTTGTTCCTTCAGATGTTCACATGTGTCTGGAGTTTCTTCCTTCTGGTGGGTTTGTGGTCTTGCTGACTTCAGGAATGAAGCCAGAGACCCTCGTGGTGAGTGTTACAGCTCATAAAGGTAGTGCAGACCCAAAAAGTGAGCAGCAGCAAGATTTATTATGAAGAGCTAAAGAACAAAACTTCCACAGCATAGAAGAGGACCCAAGCAGGTTCCCGGTGTGGGCTCAGGTGGCCAGTTTTTATTCCCTTATTTGTCCCCACCCACATCCTGCTGATTGGTCCATTTTACAGAGTGCTGATTGGTCCATTTTACAGAGTGCTGATTGGTCTGTTTTTACAGAGTGCTGATTGGTGCCTTTACAAACCTTTAGCTAGACACAGAGTGTTGATTGGTGTGTTTTTACAGAGTGCTGATTAGTGCAGTTACAAACCTTTAGCTAGACACAGTGCTGATTGGTGCGTTTTTACAGAGTGCTGATTGGTGCATTTACAAACCTTTAGCTAGACACAGAGTGCTGATTGGTGCATTTACAATCCTTTAGCTAGACAGAAGAGTTCTCCAAGTCCTCACCGACCCAGAAGCCCAGCCAGCTTCACCTGTCGTCAGAACTCTCATTTCGTTCTGGAAATTTTTCTGTTGCCACTGTTTAATTTTGTCTCTACCAAAAGATGATTGAAAATCATATACCTCCTCAGAAAGATTGAGGCAAAGGATTGATTTAGTCTTATACTTTTTCAAATTCTTCACCCCAGAAGAGTATTTTCATTTATTTTATAATGTCTTTCCATGTTCAATATGTTAAAAAATCCTTTTATGGGTTTAAATAAAATAGAAAATGGTTATTTATACTTGTAACTTCTTTTAAAAATTATCTTCATTTGCTCTATATCCTTAAATGGCTTGGCAGTTTAGAATCAACAACTGATATGAATAGATACTATTATTAAATTCACTAGTTCTTCAATAACACTAGAGAATTCATTACAATGAATGAGTTTCTTAGTGCAGTAATTAGAGAGTTTGATATTGATTTCCTACACTGTAATAATTGCTGGCATTTCTGTGACAAAAATAACCATTATATTTAGAAAATCTTTTAAATACCGAATAGAAATGTAAGCTTGAGGCATAGACACATCCATTATTATGCCAGAAGTAGTTAACATTTTTTCCTTTGCCACAATCCAAAAATACAGGACTATTCTTTTTTACCTTATGGACTTGAATGCAGGTTAGAATGCCTTTTCCTTCTATTTTACTTTCAAAATGAAAGGTATTTTTTATTATCACTGATACAGGGTTAGGGTTCAACTGTTGATCATACAGAAATTTAAAGAGTAAAGACAACACTTGATCTCATCATCCAGAGACAATTACTGTTAATATTTATGTATATAATCCCTTGCAAACATTTATCTATGGTTGTGTTTTTAAATTTAATGCCTAAGAATAGATCTGGCTGGTATGATAGCATTTACTCATGCTTTTCAGGGACTATTTTTTGTTAAAGTAATTTTTCTGTTTTCAAATAAAATACTGGTTTTTGTAGAAAATTCAAGTGCCACAGGAGAGAAAGATCCCTTTTCAATATCATCACTACCACCACCAATCTCATTATTCAGGCATAAAAAGAGCCACTGTCAACATCTGGGTGGTTATTCCTCCTGGATGCATTCTACATTTTTAGCCATATCTTTTAATGGCAATGAATGCAGAGCACATTTTTACATGGTTGTTACTTGTTATTTAATCATATCTTTTAATGGCAATGAATGCAGAGCACATTTTTACATGGTTGTTACTTGTTATTTAATCAATCACTTATTAATGAGCACTTAAATTCTTTTCAGTTATTTTTACTATTTCAAGTTTCAGTGAACATTCTTATACCTTTACATTTGCTCTTTTATCAGTTTATCTCCTTTTCTATTCTTAATTTCAAAGTAGCAGTCTCTTAAAATGATTCAGATATTCTTACAACTTAGATGATATGGCATAAATACTTAACAATGCTTGAATACTTAGTCCCTGTTGGGGTTCTAGGTCCTTTTCTCCTTGCTTTTCTTTCATGAGGAAGTCAGCAGGGTCAGATGGGGTCATAAAACATCATCTCATGAGTAAGAGGGGGAACTAGGGCATTGCAACCCTGTGCTGTCAAACAAATGAGTATGTACTGAATATTTCCATTTGAATAAAGTTCTAGAAAATGCAAACAAATCTATAGAGATAGAAAGTAATTTATCAGTTGCCTGGTGATGATTGTGGGATGGGGAGGAGCACGCTAAGGATTAGGAAGGAGATGAAACTTTTGAAGGTGATGAATATGTTCCTAATCTTGACTGTAGTTATGGTTTCATAGGCATATAAACATGCTAAAACTTTTTTTTTAATTATTATACTTTAAGTTTTAGGGTACATGTGCACGATGTGCAGGTTGGTTACATATGTATACATGTGCCATATTGGTGTGCTGCACCCATTAACTCGTCATTTAGCATTAGGTGTATCTCCTAATGCTATCCCTCCCACCTCCCTACAACAGTCCCCAGAGTGTGATGTTCCCCTTCCTGTGTCCATGTGTTCTCATTGGTCAATTCCCACCTATGAGTCAGAACATGTGGTGTTTGGTTTTTTGTCCTTGCGATAGTTTGCTGAGAATGATGGTTTCCAGTTTCATCCATGTCCCTACAAAGGGACATTTTTTTATGGCTGCATAGTATTCCATGGTGTATAGGTGCCACATTTTCTTAATCCAGTCTATCGTTTTTGGACATTTGGGTTGCTTCCAAGTCTTTGCTATTGTGAATAGTGCCGACACATGCTAAAACTTAACAAATTGTATGCTTTAAACATGTGCAGTGTATTGTACATGAGTTATAACTTGCTAAATATGTTTAAAACAAGACAAAAAGAAATCTTAATGATGGTCACTGGGCAGCTTTCAGATTCAAAGAGCTGCTTCTCTATTACCTAATATTATATTTACATTTTGCTTTGCAGTTTTAGAAAGTACTTTCATTACATTTTCCCATTTGATCCTTACAACAACTTTCTGATACATTGAGAAGGCATCATTGTCCCATTTTATGGATGAGAAAATTGAGATTCAGAAAAGTTAACTTCTCCAAGATCAAAGAGCTACAAAGAATTGGACCTAGACTTTTACCTGTGCTGCAGTGACTACATTCTGTACACATTTCTATGACATTGCACTGTCACCAGAAACACTGTTGACCCCTCATTTTCATGATTTCTAATCTGACACCATGCATTAGGCAGTATAAAAATGTGAATTTATCAGTAAAGAAAGATCAATATAAAACATAAGAGACTTTTATCCAAAATAATTGAAAGCAGTATCTCTAAGAGATACTTGTACACCCGTGTTCATAACAATATTATTCACAATAGCCAAAAGGTAGAATCAACCCTAGGATCTGTCTATAGATGAAAGGATAAACAAATTGGGGTACACACAGTGGAATTATTCAACCTTAAAAAGGAAGAGGATTCTGAAACATGCTACAACATGGATGAACCTTGAAAATATTATGCTAGGTAAAATAAGCCAAATATCCTAATGATTCTACCTTTGTATAAGATATTTAGGGTAGCCAAAATAATAGAAACAGAAAGTGCAATGTTGGTTGCCAGGAGCTGGGGGAAGAGAGAATGGGGAATTATTGTAAAATAGGTACAAAGTTTTGATCTTGTAAGATGAAAACAGTTTTCAAAATGGATAGTAGTAATGGTTCACAACAATGTGAATGTAATCACTGAACTGTATGCTTACAAATGGTCGAGATGGTAAATTTTATGTTATGTGCATTTTATTACAATTTTTTAAAATTAAAAATGACTTGTTTTATATAAATGCCTTATATTTATATGGAAAGTTGGAGACCTGGGACTCATATGTGATCTTATTGCAAATGAACAAAGCTTCAATTATTTATTTTGTCACAGTTCTCAAAAATGTGCTCCTGAGCCATGGTACAACCCTCTAGTAAACCTGGTGAACCTAACTGCAAACAGAGGTGGAATGAAATACAGCTGGCTAATACTCTGTGCCTGAGGCTGAGAATTCCATAATTTGAAGCCTTGCTGAGTTGGAAAAGCCAACTGTAAGTTGAATGAGAAGTCCATATTGCTGAGTTGGAAAAGTTAACTACTGTAGTTTATCAACTCTAACACAATTTTTAACTGCAAAGTATACCTCAAATTCATACATTTCTCTTCATTTCTATTTGCATCATTCTAATCTAGTTTTTCATCATTTTTTGGTTGAATATAATCACCCTTTCTGTTTCTCTGTCTTGCCTGCTTCTAGTTCACTTTCTACATAGCAGCCAAAAATCTTCTTTAAAAATACATTATGTTGTATCAATTCACTGCTTGGTGGCTTTTCATTTCATGTAAGATATGATTGAAACATCTTACTGTGGTGTACAAGGTGCCGCACCATCTGGTCCCCGTGCAACAGCTGCCACACTCTGCCTCTCTCAGCACCTCTTAGACCATGGACTTTGTTTCATTTTTTTGAACATGCCAAGCTCCTGCTATGGCATATCTGCATATGCTACCCCATGCTTTAAAGCTTCTCTCCTCCCCTTTTCAGAAGGGTGCATCTTTGTTCTTTGGATCTCAAATACCACTTCTCCTGAACACCATCTAATGTGGATTCTCCCATTATCTCGATTTCCTCTTTGTTTACTTCGTTGCATTGAACAAAAGTTGTAATGTTGATTTACTTCTTTTTTTTTTTCTATTTCCCATATTTGAATCTGAGCTCTTGGAGATCTGAGCACCTAGTGGAGATTTGGCATATAAAAAGAAATCAATAAAAACCATGGAATGATTGGATGAATAAAAACAAAAAATTGGCTGGGTGAAGTGGCTCACGCCTGTAATCCCAGCACTTTGGGAGGTAGAGGCAGGCGGATCACCTGAGGTCAGGAGTACAAGACCAGCCTGGCCAAGATGGTGAAACCCCGTCTCTACTAAAAATACAAAAATTAGCTGGGTGTGGTGGTGGGCACCTGTAACCCCAGCTACTCAGGAGGCTGAGGCAGGAGAATTGGTTGAACACGGTAGGCAGAGGTTGCAGTGAGCCGAGATTGCACCACTGCACTCCAGCCTGGGCGACAAGAGTGAGACTCCGTCTCAAGAAAAAAAAAAAAAATACAACCTAAACATTTATCAATAGAGAAATAGTTTTTTTTTTATAATACCATCCAATTGTTTAAAAGAATAAGAAAGATTTCTATGTGCTGTACTTAAATGAAAAAAGCAGGTTGCATAACCATTAATTACAGTGATATCTTATAAAATGTGTATATGCATGTGTGAGTATAATATATACATACATATGCATATATGCACATATACATATATACGTGTGTGGTTCTGAAGGCATATAGAGCAAATTATTAAGGGTTACAGCCAGAGAAGAAAATAATATTATAGAAGTTGGGAATTGAATAATGAGAGACTTTAGCTTTTTATTTTATTTACTTCTATTAGAAAATGAATTTTTACTCCTGCAAGCATGTTCAGATTTTTTGTATAATTTAAAAATACATGTATTCATTTGTTTGATGCCTTTATTTACTATGCTACAAATTAATGTGGAAATTGAATAATCAAATAGGTGTGAAAGGTTACCAAAATCAATATGTGGTACAAATAATCAAATAGGTGTGAAAGGTTACCAGAATCAATATATGGTACAAATTATATGATGAGATTAAGTAATTAATATTAAGTCTTATATGAAGACCTTAAACTGACATTGCTAGATAAGAATAAATTTTCAATGTTGGAAATACTAAGGGAAAAAATCACATATTTTTGCTTCTTCAAAGAGATAAGTTGCTTGCTATTGTCATGAGTTTTCAGACCTGAAACATTGATTTTTTTATCCCAATAAAGAATAAATATATTTGAGACTTTTACATTTTATTTAGTAGTGCTGCAATTGATAATGAACACAGACATAAGGCATCAGAAAATTTTACAACCAAGCACAGTTGTAAGCATTACATTTCTATATTTGATCAGCTCTGTCACACTTACTCAACTTTGCAAAACAAGGACACAAAAAAGTTTGTCTCTTTTTTATGGGCTGCTGGATCAATATGGCAAGAATGCGTATGTCCTGTAACTAACAAATTCAAACAGAAAAGATGATTGCAGAAATTCAATTAAGTGTTTTCCTGAAAGAATGTTGAAAGATTATTACAAAATATAGGCCAGAGGGAAACTCAAGAATTCCAGCCCACTTATGGTATTTAAAAATGTGCACTTTCTTACCTACGGAAGGCACAAGTGCAAGACAGCTTTAGGTTTTTAAAGAAGAGCATCAGACAGCCCTGTGGACTTTGGCAGTATTGAGCTTGAAGCCACTTCTTTTTCTAAGTTCTGCTTTCATCTTTGTTTCAGGTGACAGTCTCTTCCTGTATCACTGTCATCTTTAATTGTTGCCAACACTTGAGCTACTTCTCCTAGCCCACTACAGAGTGCAACACAGACTTGTAGAAACTATTTACCGCGATATTCTGAAAAGAGTGTAGCCTTTGTGCTCTGGGCATGAAGTAGCTCAGGAACAATGCCTCAGAGTCACAGGTAAATCAAGAGATGGCATATAAGTAGGATTATGGTACATAATTATAGTATAAAATATTAAGTATCAGTGCCAAATAGGCAATTTTCAGCACAATCTAGGTAGTTGTCATCTCACTGGTGTATAGGTTCATGAACATAGATTTCCAAAAAGCACTTACATATTGAGATAATATGCAAATTAAGTCTTTTTTTCCCCCACCTCAGTTCCTGATTGCAGGAGGAACAATTCCCTCCCTCACTCCATGGGCATCTGACTATAAAATAGGAGCTGCCAGTCTCTTGAAAGTATTAAGAGAAAATATTCTGCCCTCTCTCCTGTCACCCACAGAAGGAAGGCCTTATCTGAATGAATGAAGGTCACCCGGGGAAGATCACTGGCTCTAAGAATCTATCTGCCCTACAGATTGCACACATTCTTTCCTTTTTTCTCTCCTGGAATATCTGGATTGTTGAGATGCTCTATACCTGACTAGATAGGTAAATTCAGTACGGGGAAGAAGCAGCAAAAAGCACATTCAGACCTAGCACCCAGGCAGTGGACATTTTTTTTCCACCAAAAATAAACTTGACTGACCAATATAGAACAGAGTCACTTCTCCCTATTCCTCTCACTAATTATTCTGAAAACTTCTGGACCTTATGTGTAAAATAAATGTAAGAAGACACTGAAAAGGTAAGAGATAAAGACATTGCTACAGGGACCTTTGGACCCAAAGAATAAGATGGCAGTAAGTTTCCTGGTTTTCTTTTTGCCACATTTATCTCAGACTTAGAGATGGAGAAGTTGGCAACCTGGAAATATCAATGGGAGCAGACAAAGAGAAAAAACTAATTCTGTCTAGCCGAAGTACCAGGACAGAGGCAACCTAATAAGACAGAAAACTTTTAGATAGTATCACCTTATCCCAAACAACATGGAAAAGTGGCAGCCCTACAAAAACCTCCATTCTCAAGTCCAGGTAGAAGCCTAGACTATACTTAATAAGATTATAATGAAGCAACCCTTGCCTCCCAATCCAGCCCAGTTGGTATCAAAAAATACAAGGTAGGGAACTGGTAATTTCATCACAGCCCAGAAGTAATGAGCCCCAACACTCTATGGTATCACTGAAGGCCATGTGGAGATCCTGAACTTCCACCTCCTACCTAGTGGCAACAAAGCAGCTCTTGCCCTTTTTGTATCAGAGGACCCTGATCAGAAGCCTGACCCTTCACCACCATTCAGTGGGTAACAAGGCTTTTCTCTTCCCTCCTCCTATTCTGTTAGTAGAGGCCACATGGAGACCAGAAACAAGGTGTCCCTCTCCTTCCCAGCAAGTGTGATATCAGTGGAGGTCTAATAGGGATCCTGAAATCCCACTGCCACTCAACAGTAATAAAACATTCCTACCCCTGCCCTGAGTGTCAACGAAGGCCAAGTGTTTAACCTGAACTTTTACCCCAACCTGGTAGTAGCATTGTGGTGCCCCTCTCTTCCCTCGTTGTGGTACAAGAGCAGACCTGATAAATAGAAAATATCAATAAGATCCACTATCTCATAACATAATACCCAAATGCCCAGGTTTCCATAAAACATTATACTAATAACTGGGAATATTTCATCTTGAACAAGACAAGGCTATCAATAAGTGCCAACACCAAGATGATACAGATATTGTAACTACCTCAACTAGGATGTTAAGGCAGCTTTAATGAGCAATTACAAATGTTTTAAACACATGAAATAATGGAAAGTCTCTGCAAAGTAATAGAAATAACAAAGATGAACCAAATGGATACTTTAGAACTGAAAAACAGAATAACTGAAATGAAGGCTCACTGGGTGGGTTCAAGAGAAGAGTGACAAAGATACAGGAAAGAATCAGAATTTGGAGATAGAACAATAGAAATTAACCAATCCGAACAACAGAGAAAAAATAAACTAGAACAACAACCAAAACAGAACCTCAGGGACTTGTAGGACTATAACAAAGATCTGACATTAGAGTTCCAGAAAGAGAAGAGAAAGAGGATAAGGCTGAAAAAGTATTCAAATTTGGCAAAGATATAAAGATACAGGCCTAAGAAGCTGAGCATAGCCCAAAAAGGATAAGCCCATAGAAATCCATGCCAGGATGCATCATAATCAAACTTTTGAAAAGTAAAGACAAAACCTTGAAGGCAGCAAGAAAGAAATGACACCTTACATATGGTGGATAAACAGTTTGAATGACAGCTGATTTCTCATCAAAAATCAAGGAGGCTGGAAGGAAATGGCATAACCTTTTTCAAGTGCGTAAATAAAAGGAAAACAATCCACTCTGAATTTTATATCTGGTAAAATAATCCCTCAGAAATGAAAGGGAAAGAAAGATTTTATCAGACATATAAAAAGCAAAACAACCTGCTACTAACAGACCTACTTCTCAAGAATGCCTAAAGGAAATTCTCTAAACCTTTGGAAATAAAAAAGAAGCAATCTTGAAATATCAGGAAGGTAAGAAGCAAAAATATGAGTAAATACATTAGGCTTTCCTTCTTTTGAGCTTTCTAAATTATTTTGGGCAGTTGAATCAAAACATACAGTGTTGGAAAAAGAGACAATATATATTCAATTTTGTTCACTAGAATACTCTCTTTTGAGGCCTTCAGCCACCATGAATATAGTCTGATTGCTCTATAGTCACCAGGCTTGAGGGAGCCCAAACAAAGACCCTGGACTACATGGAGAAAGAGATGCCCGGCCATCCCTTAGCTGCTCCAGCCACCATCAAATGGCAAATATATGAGAGACCCCAAGTCAGTGCTGCCCAACTGAGCCATTCCTGAAATCTTGATCTCCAGAATCTGTGAGATAGTAAAATGATTAGTGTCTAAGCTTCTAACTTTTGAGATGATTTGTTATACAGCAGTAGATAAGTAAGACAACATGTATGACATCAGTCATTATGGAAAAGCAAATTAAAACCACAATGATACATGTACACACATATGCACATCCTGCATGTACACACATGCACTTAAGGAAAAAAGAACAGTGAGATACCAGTAGATACCCACTAGGATGATTACAATGGAACAGAGTGACAATACCAAATGTTAATGAGGATATGGAACAATTACAACTTTCATACATTGATATAACCACTGTGAAAACCTGTTTAGCAGAGTTAAAGCATAATATATCCATACCCTTTGAGCCAGCAATTCCATTCCCAACAGAAATATACATAGATTTATATGTAAAAATACTCATAGTGGTATTAATAAAAGCCCTCACATAGAAGAATCCAAATGTCCATCAAAGGTAAAATGAATGAATACAGTTAATATAAAGAACTGCTACATGCAACAACTCAAGTGAATCTCATGATCATAAATAAATAAAAGTTTACCTTAAAAGGTAAAGCAGATTATTTACCTAAAGCTGATATTTTGATCCTTGATTTCAGATTCTATTTCTCAATTGGCCCAGACATGGGAAAAAGGTCTTCCACTCAAATGTTCATTGCCTTTTTGGCTTAAGTCATAAATTGATGGATATTTGCCTTTGATCCACAAATCAGAATAACTTAGGTGGTTGAGATAGAATGAAATACATTTAATTATAATTTTATGAACTTAGCACAAGAAAGACACCACCAAACAAGGCTGAAAAAAATGAATAAAGTGAAAAATAGCTAAGATTTAGTTAATGTAAGCTATGTGCTAAATGCAAACTGTTGATCACATTCGTCATCAGTCAAGATCCTGCAAGAAACAAAATTTACTCAGATGGTTTTAACTCAAGGGCCATTAATGAAGGGACTATTTACAGAGAACTTGGCAAAGATAAGAAAACCAAAAATAGATATTGAAATTCCCAGGAGCTACAAAGGGGTGAAAGCCATTAATTCTGACACTTAAGCCTGAAGGACAAGAGGCAGAAGAGTGATTCTGTGGCCCAGTGAAAACTGGCATTATGGAGTAAAGTCCATGAGACAGAAAAAAAGAGGGTTGAATGTAATGCCATAAAGTGGATAGGGATCAGTCTTGAGGCACAGAGTAGCTTGAAGAAGGACAAAGAATGAATGGGACAGAGTCGGGAGGGGAGATGGCAAATGAAAGCAACCAAGACAGATGCATTAAAAGATTTATCTCAATTTTCAAAAACTATGTGGTGAGAGAGTTCTTCTCATTTTAAAGGTGGAAGAAGTGAGAGTTACATATGGTAAATAATTTGTTCAATTCTTAAGTCCATAGACTTAATGATTACACTATTCCTGACGCTGAGTATATGCCTCCAAATATTTGTTTCAATAATTAATTGAGTGTAGGCTATATTTGATGTTATTAGGCATGCGTTATCTTTATAATATAAGCTAATTAACTATAGTAATTATTAGTACAAAAGAGATGACTTTTCTCCCCTGAGATACCAAATGCCACTTAATTAGGAGTAGGAAACAGGCCATGTTCAGGATTAAAGCAGGGGAGACAGATTCACTAGAAATGAAGAACTTGAAAAGGCAGGTTTTTATCAGGCAGCCAGCAGAGAATAAGTCTTACTTGAATTGTTACAAATAGTACTTCTCTTCCCACTTGCCCTGTGGTTCACATATACTGTCAATTTAGTATTCTGAACACGACAATTCAAGCCTCTGTCCATGCTTTTTCACACGCTGCTGCCTGGCCTGAAATGCCTTTCCTCTCTTTCCTTTTCTAATCTAACTATCCCACTTGCTCTTCAAAGCCAACTTCAAAGCCATTTCTTCCATAAAGTCCTCCTGAAAGCAGAGAATATGTCTTATACTTCTATGTAACTCATCATGCCTCACATATAGCCTGAAATATATAAGGTACTCCATTAGCATGTTTAAATGAATTAAATTGAAAATAAATGAGAACTGATTTCTAAAGATTACAAACTTTCGCGGAAGCAACGTAGAGGGAAACAGGACTGAAATATGATAGGTATTAGAGGCAGATCAAAAAATACAGACTAAAGATTGGCCAATATGGCACAGCCCAGAGCTGGGCTCCATTCCCCTTGTGGTTGCCCATAGTGCCACGTGAAGGCCTGCTCAGATGACACCACCCAAGTCTCCCTGTATAGCTTTCTGATTCTCTTGGAAGAAGTATGCACATGTGTGTGTTTACCTGTCTCACTTTTATATTTTATTCTTCCTTTTATAATTTATAGCTAAAATGAACTTGAATTAGTTTTATTATGAATAAACATGCATTACTCTTTCCATAACAGAATGATTACATTGTATTAGAATCTTTTCATGAGTCATTATTCCTCTCAAATTTGAGTAGTCTTAAAATTTGTATTAAAAGCTTTATTTACTCCCAACTCCCCTTCTTCTCAACCCCACCTCCAGATTTATATGAAGTACAGTGTTACGGTGTTAGTTAAGGCATTGTATAAAACATAGCAGAGGCTATTCATAAATGAATAATAGGTGGTTTCTGACACCAGGAAGTTTAGACCATTGCAAGAAAGCTAAGAAAGATATATAATAATTGAGAGGTAGGACTTTTGAGGTCTAAAAGTAATTGCTAGGTGGTTGAAGAGATGGGAGAACTCACTTCTGATTAAGGAGAATAGGAAGAGCTTCATGAAGAAAATAATGTATTTTCATTTTTATTCAGTGCTGAGCCCTTGTGTCTATGAATCAAAGAACAGATTGAAGGAGACTGATGGATTTTTTCTTTTTTTGTATTTCTTTTAAAGGAATAAGGAAAAGAGTACATTCTCTAGGTGGCACTGAAGGAAACAGATGTGCCATCAAGAGGTGATGTATAACATTATCCAATTCAAGGGAATCTGGAAACTTACAGATCCCCCATTCCACCCAGGGCCACCATGTTGCACAACATCATGAGACACTATACACACCCTAGTTTATGTAAATGTAAAACAGTAAGGAGCCTTAAGGAGCCTTTTTAGATTTTTTCTGATCATTTTCCCATGAAATTTTAATACTACATATATATTGTATGTCTGTTTTATGTAATGTATGTAATCTGCACTACACATAAAAGTAAAATTTGTGTTTCCTTCCCCCATGTGCAAATTGTCATCCTCTTGTGGATCCTACCACCTGTGTTGAGAATGCATGTTGTAAAAGAAATGCCCATTTGTATTACAGTAAACATCTTTCTTATGACAATGTGGATGATTCTCCTGGAATGTAAGAACCCTGTTCCCCAATGCCACTTTGAACCTCAAGAGAGAGTCAACAATAATTTAGGAATTCTGTGCCGCACAAATTTGATTTTGGATAAGTTATTATTTCAATCTCAAATATTAGGTTAATTTAGTTGACATCTAAGTTACAGCACTAATAATAACAAAAACTATTACCAGATACTGAAAAGAATTTTCACGCTTTTACAAGGCTAATAGAATTTGACTGAAAAGCCCTAAATCATCAGTCACACAAGGGATTTGCCTGTGTTGCAGACCTTAATGAAAGGCTAAGGTTCTCATTTTCAGATTTTCCCCTTCAAATGATCCCCTTCACTTAATCATGCACAGTAGTTAGCCCTTCTTGTTTCTGCATCTCCAGCACCCACGTATCCAAAGATTCATTAGTGTCTCAGTTCAAACACAAGACTGAAGAACTGGCAAAGACTTTGAAATATTCTTTCTATTAAATTTTTTCATAGAAGAGGTCAGCAGAGATTTGCTTTCACACTGATATAAACTACCTCCCAAATGCACTAAGGTCTTAGAAAGTGGAAGTGGTTATTGTTTATTATTGTTTAAAATAACATTTTTTCCCCTATCGTGAGTCATGTATCTTATAGGTATTTTAGTTTAAAATTGCAAAGACTTTATTTGAGGTTGCTAGCCAGATTTTTTTTTCTTCCATTTCTCAAGTATTGTTCTTCATAATGGTAAACAACAGCAAAACACTTTCCCTTCTTTTAATGGAACAATCTGTCTTGAGACTAAATTGGATGCTCAAGGGCCTATTCAAGCACAAGACTCAATGACCACTTTCAAGTTTATTAAATGTTAAGAAAATTCTCATATAGAAAACAAGTTTAGACCTTGAAACCCACAAGGTCCCATCTAACTCTTAAGATTCCAAAAAGATTATTTTGTTTTGAATATACGAAGAACCTCAAAAGATGTCAGTGATCAGGTTCAGGTGACAAGGTAGAACCCTGATAAATATTTTCACTCCAGCTATTTTTCCCCTCAACATTAGAGACCTGGCCTATTCCATACCCATAAATCTTTTTTTGTTAGATTGTTACAATATTTGGCTCCTATGGGATGGGAGATTTTACATGTAAAGTTTAAAGGATCTCTCCACATTGTAAAAGGAACACAAAAGTATCTAAGAAGCTCTCTTTCTTAGCATATCAAGTATTTCCTGCAGGATCATTCCTTTCTCATCCCCAGAAGGCACAGTTGATCCTATCACGCCAGGCCTTCAGTAACTTCAAGTTGCCTTCAGCAAAAAGTCAAAATTTCTTAGCACGACATACAAAGTTGTCTCTAGTCTGACCCTATATATGTTTATAACCTCATTTTAAGCTAACCTTTCTTTTACTTCTCCTATGTTCTTGGGCTTTTCTAAACATAACATTTTCTTTAATTTTTCTGCCTCTTTGCATGTCACTTCCTCTGTCTAGAAGTTATTTATTTTCTCTTCCCAACGATTATCACTGCCTTAACGAGTTCTTTCTATAACTAGTCACTTTCTTCTCTAATATCATAATACTTCGCACATATTTCTATAGCACTTCTCCCACTGATTTGCCCCCTGATTTGTATATAGGCTTGTCCTGATCATAGGCAGTCTTTTTCTGAGAGCAAGGAGGGTGTTAAGTCATAAAGTTAGCATTGCATTATGCATTTATTTATTAGGCTGAACTACATGAAACTGCTGATATTTTATTTTTGACTATAAAAATGTCTCTACTTATTTATACTCTACCTCATTATACAAATACTTCTCGAAACCCTACTAAAAGCACACTGAGACAGAGACAGCATACTCACCAAGTATTCCATTTGAATACTTAGACTTTCTGACTCCATTGCTGTTATGTGGGGTGTAGTCTGGTCAATGAAACATGGAAAAAGTAAACAGAAGTATGCCACTTTCTAGCTGAAACAGGGAAAATAGCATGTGTATCTTTCCAAGCTCTCTGCTCTTGCTACAATGACCAAAGAAACTATGTTCTAGACAGTGCAGCTACAGATGGTACAACTTTAACTTGAATCACCAAGTGACATATGGAATAGAGCCCTACACCAACCCATAAGTACACAAGCAAGAAATAAACCATTATTGCATTAAGCTACTAAGATTTCAGCTGTAATGTCTGGCAATCTTACATATAACGAGTTAAAATAAAGAAATGAGGTAAATGGAAATAAAAATAGGTAAATAGAGGATAGGATGAAATCCAAAGTGCAAGCCATTATGTCCTCTGTGGACTAAAGGTACATATTTGATTCTGAGCTTCCTTGTGGTCAAGTAAAAAGGAAAACCCTCATCTGTTGCAAAGTGCAAAGACTCCATATGAGTTCTTTCCATAAAATAAGAAAATAACTTATAACAATGCTTTAAATGCTCAATATATATTGATTGAATAAAGTTTTATATCATTGCGTGTGTATCATATTTTAGGAAAATAGAGCATAGAAAGATTACCTCTAGAACGATTAAAGAATCATGAAAATGGGTCAGAGAAACTTCTTACCTATGTTTGGCTTAGGATAAATCTACATCAATTACTTTTCTATATCCAGAGATGTTAGTCTCAAATTTCAAAATAGTAGGTGTTTCTGAACAAGAGGATACTGATGAGGTAAACCATCCACTTTGAGCATGCATCTTTTATAAGTTCTTTTTAAAAATATTATTTAACTGCATATCAACACACCCATGACAAAGGATTTTACATTAATAAATTCTTAACTGAGAGGTGAGAATACTACCTCCACTAATTTTGTAAGAATCTTGAGGCATAGAGACTAACAGGTGTTAATAACTTTATTCTCCAAACTTTTAGTGTAACAAAGTAATTACCTGAGCTGTTAGCTCTCTAGTTACATATTTCCACATTAACATGTAAAATTGTTATGCATAAATATAAGCATAGAAGCTTGTGAGATTATGGAGCATTGTTATCTATACTTCGCTTTTTGCAAAATATTCAGTAACAAACTACATTACTTTTGTAATCTGAGAAATGCACTTTTGAAATATAAAGATTCAAACACTTTGGCATTTTTATTCAGTCTGTTCGCCATATTACCTATCCACCCTCACTTTATCCTCATTGATAGCCTTGAACTGCTTATAAATATAATGGTCATTTGGAATTTATTTGAAAAAAGAGATAGCATCATATCATTTATTACCCTTTTACTACCTCTATAATATAAAGTTTGTTTGAGGACAGAGATTGTCACAATAAGCCAGATCCGTACATGAAATACAAGAACCTCAGCATTCCCACTGGCAAAATTCAAAGAGAAGCCCACTCTTAGTTTTCTTTTAGATACTCCTGCTGCAGCTAATATGCACCAGCATCTCAGCCCTGATCCTGGAATGTCCTTGTTTATTTAATACGATCTTGGGTCTCTTATATTGTCTCTTTTCTCATGGTCAAAATTTTCAAACACGTTTTCTATGGTTTTTATTCATTACCAAAGCTACACTACTCATTTCCAGAAAGGTACCTCTACTTCTAATAATTTATCCTTAATAATAATGGATGTCAGTAATGTTTGCTTAAAATGGTATTTATTATAGAATTATTTATATTCTAAACTGCTAGCAGCTTTGATTTTGAAGTAATGTTTATCATGCCTTTTATTTTATTCTTGATAGTTGTTTTATATATTTAAATCTTTTATACCTTTTTTCTGTAATCAGACATCAGCATTCCAATTTCTGATCTGAGGATCCACAGGCAATTGGCAGGACTGGTACTTTGCTCATTTTTTAACGAGGTTATTTGGGTTTATATTTTGCTATTGAGTTATGTGGGTTCCTTATATATTTTGTATATTAACTCCATATCAAATATAGGGCTTACAAATATTTACTCCCATTCCAGAAGTAGATTTTCCATGTTGTTGCTTCTTTTGATGTGCAGAAGTTTTTTGGTTTGATATAGTCCCAGTTATTTATTTTTGCTTTTTGTTGCTTGTGCTTTTGATGTCATACCTGAAAAATCTGCTGAGAATAATATTAAAGAACTTTTTTTCCTATGTTTTCTTCTAGAAATTTTATAGTTTTTGATCTTACATGTAAGTGTTTAATCCATTTTGAGTTAATTTTTGTATATGGCATAAGACAAGGGTCCAATTACACTCTTAAGTGGATATCCAGTTTTCCCAGAACCATTTATTGAAGAAACTATCTTTTCTACATTGTAAGTTCTTGGCACCTTTATCAAAAATCAGTTGACTGGCTGGGCACCATGGCTCACACCTGTAATCCCAACACTTTGGGAGGCTGAGGCAGGTGGATCACTTGAGGTCAGGAGTTCAAGACCAACCTGGCCAAAGTGAAACCCCATCTCTACTAAAAATACAAAAATGAGCCGGGCATGGTAGCGTGTGCCTGTAGTCCCAGCTACTTGGGAGGCTGAGGCACAAGAATTGCTTGAACCCAGGAGGCAGACATTACAGGGAGCCGAGATCGCACCACTGCACTCCAGCCTGGGCCATAGAGTGAGACTGTGTCTCAAAAAAAAAAAAAAATCAATTGGCCATAAATGCATGAATTGATTTTGGTACTCTTTATTCCATTGGTCTATGTGTCTGTGTTTATGCCAGTGCCAGACTGTTTTGATTACTTCAGCTTTGTAATATAATTTGAAATCAGGTAGTTTGATGTCTTCAGCTTATTTTCAATATTGCTTTGGTTATTTAAGGTATTTTGTGGTTCCATATAAATTTTAGGATTTTTTTTATTTCTGTGAAAAATGCCATTGGAATTTTAATACAGATTGTATTGAATCTGTAGAAATTTTTCCAAAGAAGACATACAAATGGCCACCAGGTATATGTAAAGGTGCTCAACATCATTAATCATAAGGAAATGCCAGTTAAAACCACAATGATATATCACCTTACACCTGTTAGGATGGGGCTATAACCAAAAAGACAAGGAATTTGCAAGTGTTGGCAAGGATATGGAGAAGAAGGTACCCTTTTAAACTGCTGATGGGAATGTAAATTGGCACAGCTATTATGGAAAATGCTATAGAGGTTTCTCAAAATATTAAAAATAGAACTATCTTACAATCCAGCAATCCCACTTTGGTGTATATATCAAAAGCAAATAAAATCAGTATCTCAAAGAGATAATTGTACTCCCATTTTCATTGCAGCATTATCCACAATAGCCAAGATATAGAAACAACCTAAGTGTCCATCGATAGATGAATGGTAAAGGAAGTGTGTGTGTGTGTGTGTGTGTGTGTGATGTGTGTGAGATGTGTGATGTGTGTCTTCCACACATCATATATATATGACAGAATAGTATTTAGCCATAAAAAGGAAATCCTGGCATTTGTGACAACATGGATGAACCTGAAGGACATTGTGTTAAGTGAAATAAACTGGATGTATTTAAAAAAAAAACAAAAAAACTATATGGCCTCACTTAAATGTGAGATCTAAATGAGTTGAACTCATAGAAGCAGGAAGTTGAATGGTGGTTGCTAAGGACTAGGGAATTGGGGAAATGGTGAGATGCTAGTCAAAGGAGGCAAACTTTCAGTTATAAGATGAATAGATTCTGGCATTATAATGTACACCCCATGGTGACTGTAGTTAATAATTCTTTGTTGTTTACTTGGAATATGATAAGAGAGCAGATTGTGAGGGTCTTCACCACACACACAGACACACACAAACACACAAAAGGTAACTATGCAATATGATGAATGTGTTAATTTGACTGTGGTAATCAGTACACGATGTATATATACAACAAATCATTACATTGTACACCTTGAATATATACAATTTTTATTTGCCAATTACATATTTTTAAAAATTGAGATGATAAACCCAAATAAGCTCACCTTTCTTATAAGACGTTTTTCCTCCGAAGTCAGAAGAGTGTTGTCAAAGCCAACATGCATTTAAGAAATGTCCATGTTAACCAAAAGGAGGGCCATAAGCAGGTTTTTTAAAAGTCACTTCACATTTGAATGATCTGAAGCAATTTCTGCTGAAGTCCCCATTTAGCCATTTAGTTTAGTAATCCATATTTTCTTTCTTATACAGTTATAAGTCATCAGCCTCCTGGTTCAGTTTTAATTACTGAAAATGGTTCAATAATCATACAAATACAAAGTATCATTTGATGTATTAATGTTCCTAGGAAGGTGGTAGCTGACACCTAGTGGCTGAATAATGTCAGGTAATAAATGCCCAAAACTCTTTCCTCAATTTATAAAAGTCTCTGAGTCAGTATTTCAACTCTAGAGTTCCCTATGAAACTGACTGTGGCAGCAGTATGCTGGAGCCAGGTTATAACTACTCACAAAACCTAACTTTTAAATATTCAGGAAGGGTACACTGGACTTAGTTATTAAAAGATAAGGGGGCATGAATCTGACTTAGAAATTAGCTTACCCTCTTGAGCAAAGTTATTTAATCTCTCAGAGCCTCAGTTTGTCATTCAAAAATAGAATAATTCCTACCTCACAAGAAAATTGTAAGGATTAAGTGAGAAAGTTCCTGGCTTGAAATTAATATTTGTTAAAGCAATATGCTAGCAAAACCAGTAATTGACCACAGGGTAAATATTTCAGCATGTTCAGTGAGCCTTGGCTATCTCTCTTTAAAACACCCCTTTTGACCACACGGTTGGAAGTAAAGCTCTCCTCAGCAAATGTAAAAGAACAGAAATTATAACAAACTGTCTCTCAGACCACAGTGCAATCAAACTAGAACTCAGGATTAAGAAACTCACTCAAAACCTCTCAACTACATGGAAACTGAACAACCTGCTCCTGAATGACTGCTGGGTACATAATGAAATGAAGGCAGAAATAAAGATGTTCTTTGAAACCAACGAGAACACAGACACAACATACCAGAATCTCTGGGACACATTCAAAGCAGTGTGTAGAGGGACATTTATAGCACTAAATGCCCACAAGAGAAAGCAGGAAATATCCAAAATTGACACTAACATCACAATTAAAAGAACTAGAAAAGCAAGAGCAAACACATTCAAAAGCTAGCAGAAGGCAAGAAATAACTAAAATCAGAGCAGAACTGAAGGAAATAGAGACACAAAAAACCCTTCAAAAAATTAATGAATCCAGGAGCTGGCTTTTTGAAAAGATCAACAAAATTGATAGATCACTAGCAAGACTAATAAAGAAGAAAAGAGAGAAGAATCAAATAGATGCAATAAAAAATGAAAAAGGGGATATCACCACCGATCCCACAGAAATACAAACTACCATCAGAGAATACTACAAACACCTCTACGCAAATAAACTAGAAAATCTAGAAGAAACGGATGAATTCCTGGACACATACACCCTCCCAAGACTGAACCAGGAAGAAGTTGAATCTCTGAATAGACCAGAAACAGGCTCTGAAATTGTGGCAATAATCAATAGCTTACCAACCAAAAAGAGTCCAGGAACTGATGGATTCACAGCCGAATTCTACCAGAGGTACAAGGAGGAACTGGTACCATTCCTTCTGAAACTATTCCTATCAATAGAAAAAGAGGGAATCCTCCCTAACTCATTTTATGAGGCCAGCATCATCCTGATACCAAAGCCAGGCAGAGACACAACCAAAAAAGAGAATTTTAGACCAATATCCTTGATGAACATTGATGCAAAAATCCTCAGTAAAATACTGGCAAACCAAATCCAGCAGCACATCAAAAAGCTTATCCACCATGATCAAGTGGGCTTCATCACTGGGATGCAAGGCTGGTTCAACATATGCAAATCAATAAATGTAATCCAGCATACAAACAGAACCAAAGACAAAAACCACATGATTATCTCAATAGATGCAGAAAAGTTCTTTGACAAAATTCAACAACGCTTCATGCTAAAAACGCTCAATAAATTAGGTATTGATGGGACGTATCTCAAAATAATAAGAGCTATCTATGACAAACCCACAGCCAATATCATACTGAATGGGCAAAAACTGGAAGCATTCCCTTTGAAAACTGGTACAAGACAGGGATGCCCTCTCTCACCACTCCTATTCAACATAGTGTTGGAAGTTCTGGCCAGGGCAATTAGGCAGGAGAAGGAAATAAAGGGTATTCAATTAGGAAAGGAGGAAGTCAAATTGTCCCTGTTTGCAGATGACATGATTGTATATCTAGAAAACCCCACTGTCTCAGCCCAAAATCTCCTTAAACTGATAAGCAACTTCAGCAAAGTCTCAGGGTACAAAATCAATGTACAAAAATCACAAGCATTCTTGTACACCAATCACAGACAAACAGCCAAATCATGAGTGAACTCCCATTCACAATTGCTTCAAAGAGAATAAAATACCTAGGAATCCAACTTACAAGGGACGTGAAGGACCTCTTCAAGGAGAACTACAAACCACTGCTCAATGAAATAAAAGAGGATACAAACAAATGGAAGAACTTTCCATGCTCATGGGTTGGAAGAATCAATATCATGAAAATGGCCATACTGCCCAAGGTAATTTATAGATTCAATGCCATCCCCATCAAGCTACCAATGACTTTCTTCACAGAATTGGAAAAAACTACTTTAAAGTTCATATGGAACCAAAAAAGAGCCCGCATCGCCAAGTCAATCCTAAGCCAAAAGAACAAAGCTGTAGGCATCGTGCTACCTGACTTCAAACTATACTACAAGGCTACAGTAACCAAAACAGCATGGTACTGGTACCAAAACAGAGATATAGATCAATGGAACGGAACAGAGCCCTCAGAAATGATGCCGCATATCTACAACTATCTGATCTTTGACAAACCTGACAAAAACAAGCAATGGGGAAAGGATTCCCTATTTAATAAATGGTGCTGGGAAAACTGGCTAGCCATATGTAGAAAGCTGAAACTGGATCCCTTATACAAAAATTAATTCAAGATGGATTAAAGACTTACATGTTAGACCTAAAACCATGAAAATCCTAGAAGAAAACCTAGGCATTACCATTCAGGACATAGGCGTGGGCAAGGACTTCATGTCTAAAACACCAAAAGCAATGGCAACAAAAGTCAAAATTAACGAATGGGATCTAATTAAACTAAAGAGCTTCTGCACAGCAAAAGAAACTACTATCAGAGTGAACAGGCAACCTACAAAATGGGAGAAGATTTTCACAACCTACTCATCTGACAAAGGGCTAATATCCAGAATCTACAATGAACTCAAACAAATTTACAAGAAAAAAACAACCCCATCAAAAAGTGGGCAAAGGACATGAACAGACACTTCTCAAAAGAAGACATTTATGCAGCCAAAAAACATACGCAAAAATGCTCATCATCACTGGCCATCAGAGAAATGCAAATCAAAACCACAATGAGATACCATCTCACACCAGTTAGAATGGCCATCATTAAAAAGTCAGGAAACAACAGGTGCTGGAGAGGATGTGAAGAAATAGGAACACTTTTACACTGTTGGTGGGACTGTAAACTAGTTCAACCATTGTGGATGTCAGTGTGGCCATTCCTCAGGGATCTAGAACTAGAAATACCATTTGACCCAGCCATCCCGTTAGTATATACCCAAAGGACTATAAATCATGCTGCTATAAAGATACATGCACACGTATGTTTATTGTGGCAGTATTCACAATAGCAAAGACTTGGAACCAACCCAAATGTCCAACAATGATAGACTGGATTAAGAAAATGTGGCACATATACACCATAGAATACTATGCAGCCATAAAAAATGATGAGTTCATGTCCTTTGTAGGGACATGGATGAAACTGGAAATCATCATTCTGAGTAAACTATCACAAGGACAAAAAAACCAAACACTGCATGTTCTCACTCATAGGTGGGAATTGAACAATGAGAACACACGGACACAGGAAAGGGAACATCACACTCCAGGGACTGTTGTGGGGTGGGGGGACGGGGGAGGGACAGCATTAGGAGATACACCTAATGCTAAATGACGAGTTAATGGGTGCAGGAAATCAACATGGCACATGGATACATATGTAACAAACCTGCACATTGTGCACATGTACACTAAAACTTAAAGTACAATAATAAAAAAAATAAAACACCCCTTTTTCTATTTCCTTTGACATTTCCTTGGCTGGTAAGGTCATGTTCTGGAAAAGAATATTGCTTAGAATAAAGACTTAAGTTTCAATCCAAGCTTTGAACCTATGCTTTGGAATAACCTTTTATGGGTTATAATGACCTTAACTGCACAAGGTGGGCTATTTAATTAAGGTTTCTTCAAGTTAAAAAATTCCATGATCATTTATCCTTTCAATATTTTCCATAAACAAGTCCATTGTGAATCTAGCTTGAACCTCTTTACTTCTCCCTTTTCCCACAAAACAGTTTCTTCCCAAGGAGTCTACTGCACTCTTTAAATATTCCAGTCACAGCTCATCAGTGAGCCTGTGTAATAAAGGTTTAGAGAGAGATCTCTGAGAATGTTGTGATGCAAATTTCAACTTAAATTGCTTCCAATGAAGCCATTGGCAAACAGATCTTTCTCTTCCTCAATTTCACAATCATGCATTGGGAACTAATTGGATCTGATTTACTACATGTCGCAACTAACCTTCCAGGTCTCTGCTAAGCTATTAGGTTTGTCTTGAAGTCAGTAAACCTTGGGTCCCTCTGGTCCTCAATCTGGGCCTTAGGCATCATAGGAGCATCATTCACCTTGATTGTCTCAGTCAATGACCTTTCCTTTCAACTCACAAGAGCTTCTGGGATGTTTTCTTTTTATCCTCTACAATGAAATAGTTTTCACTATTGAGACTTCAGAGCCTCAAATAAGAAACCAGTTAAGGTGCTTTAGGACATTTTTTTATACTTCAAAAAAGATATTATTGCTGTAATATATTGTTTCCCTTCAACAGAATTTCCCCTGTGAGACTGCTGTGTACTTCTTGGTGCCTCTGATTATTCCTGATTTTGAATAGAAACATTCTAAATTTAATACAATAGCTATGTACTGAAAGTCCAGGCCAGAGTCCAAGTGGCTTTGGAGACCATATTTGTAAATTTAACTGTTACGTAAAATGTATTAAATATAGCTTTTTGGTTGTGACACCAATATTTTATTTTTTATATTTATTTCACAGCAGTGAAAATTCTATAATTCACTTAGGGGACAACATGAGAAGGAGGAAACAGCCTATTTTTAGTTATAGGTTGGATCCTGGATCTATGGGTTCTAGAAAGAGATTCTGAGGCCCCATCAAAGAAACTCCATGTGAGCCACAAAATAGCCTGAAGCTCCTCATTGGTGGTAGAGCTTGGATGTATGTATATTAAGAGGAAAAAATTCAAAGACAGCTATAGACTAGAACTACCATTTGAGGAACAGGTACCTAAGAGCATCATAAGGCATAGTTTATGCTACACATATAAGTGCTATCCAGCCATTCTTTTTGAGGCAATGAACGTCACTAGCTAACAAGCTCTTTATGAATTCCAGAGTGCCCAGTAGACTGGTAGTGTCTGGAAAGCAGCTGAAGATGTAGCACTGATTAGAACAAACTTGGTGTTATCTAAAGGCTATAGCAACAGAGGTTTACGTGCAGGCCTTCATGGCAGAAGCCCTATGTTTTTGCTGAGTGATGTCTAACAGACAAGGAGTCTGTGAAATCATGAAGGTGGTCTTGATGTCTAGTGGCACAGAGCTAGGGGCTTACCCAATCCCTCCTTGTGGCCTCTGTAGTACTATCCAAAGGTCACACCTTTGTGTTGTATTGATGTAAACCAATGTAAAGCAATCCAAAACAGAATAATTCTTGCTTCTTTTGGTCTTTGTTGAATAGAAGTGAGTTCCAATTCTGGTGCCAGTATTCATCAGCAATGTGATTTAGGGCAAGTTCCTTCAACTTTCTAGGCCTTGCTTTCTTCATCAACAGATAGAGGCTGAGCATACTTCATCCCAAAATGCTTGGGATCAGAAGTGTTTTGGCTTTTGGGTTTTTTCAAATTTTTGCATATATATAATGAGATATTTTGGAGATGGGACCCAAATGTAAACACAGGATTTATTTATATTTAATAAATACATTAGATGCATAACCTGAAGGTAATTTTATACAATCTTTTAAATAATTTTATTCATGACTGTGGCCTGTCACATAAGATCAGGCGTGGAATTTTCTACTTGTGGTGTCATGTCAGCACTCAAAAAGTTTTGGATTTTGGAGCCTTTTAGAGTTTGGATCTTTAGATTAGGGATGCTTAACCTGTATATATACCTTATGGGGTCATTGTAGGGATTAAATTGAAGTACTTGAAATACAATGTGTGTTTAATAAATGGCAACTGTCATTACTATTAAGATAATGATGAAAATGATGATAATGGAGATATTGACTTTTGAACAAATACTTATTACAGAGTTTGGTACATAGTAAAAACTCAATATTCATTTCCTTTCCTTTCCATTTTGAGATTACTTCATGTGAAATATCTACAGTGCACATACAGGTTTTCTCCCTTAAGCCTCAAAGAAAAATGTCCTGCATTTTTCTCTTTAAGAGTTATCAAACACCTTCTCTTCACAAGATGCTCCATTGTGCTGTGTCAAGAAGTGGGAGAGAAGAATGGCCTTTGGATTCAGAATAGCTGGATTTTTTTCTCTCACTACTCTCCAACTATTAATAAACATCTGTGTTAGTCATTTTTCTCTTATATTCAAAGGCCATTAATTTCCCCAAAGTTCCTGAATCTTATTCCATTCCAAAGTATTACATAATGAGAGTAGCTACCATTTGACAACATTTACAGTGTTTCTGTACTATCTCATTTAAAGCTTACAATTTTATGATGTGATTATTACTGCCATTCTCATTTAACACATGAAAAAATTGGCTAATAAAAGTAAAATAAAACTAGATTACATAGCCAATATGTAACAAGAGTTGGGATTTAAACTTATGTCTGGCCCTAAAGCCTTTGCTTTCATCAATTATGCTGTTCAATCTCTTTACCAAAGACAGAATCTCTAGGAAAGTTGATTATCTTAGTGAACCAAACGTCAACTTCTTCATTAAAGTAGGAAGTATACACAATATAAAAATGATAAATCAGTTGAATTTTTTTTTACAACCTCAGTGTTCCATGAGAAAACTAAATTCATCAATCTTCTTCCCAACTAATCTTTTCAACATTAATCATTCTCTGCAGTAAATTAGAAACTAGGAATTAATTTAATGAGTTTTTCTTCCTAATAACATAAACCTCATATCATTGTGGTTTCCAAATCAAATCGCCATCTAAGTAATCAAAGGACATTGACTGCAGCCCTCTCTGATACTCAGTTAAATATGCAGTTGAATAATTAAAATTTCTCACTGAAGTGGATACTTTTCATTCTTGGAAAATAATAATATGTTTTAACATAGCCAGATGTCTCATTTCCTTAGCAATGTAAGGATATTTGTTTCCTGTCATGTGTTACCTGATCCCCAAAACACATGCTACCAATATAACATGTAGCTTGTATACATTTTTAAGTACACAATTATAATTTTCAGTGAGCCATGTACAAGAGATGTATTGATTCATGTCATTTGCATAAAATGTCAGTCATATTGACAGCTAGTTTATCCTTTTGCTGTCCTTGAAGCAGAGCACAGAATGCTAAATCCCACAGTGTCATTAGTAATGCCAATCAGAATAACAATCAATCACTCACTTTTAACTAAAAGAATGAAAAATTGAATTACCCCCAATTTGTCAAATTATTTCACAGAGTAATGATACCATTACTAAATCGTATTAGTCCTAGAAAGGGACCAGAATTCCCACCATAACATTTACAGGCAAGTCATTATATTTGAGGAGGTAGAAGATTAAATCAAAAGGTTTGGATACTTTAAGTAAATTAACACTTGAAAAGAATTGAATAACTTTTAAGTATTCTTTCCAGTCAGTGTACATCATTTTGTTTATTTGTTTTAATATGTGCTCTGGACAAGATCCCCTTTTCATAAGAGGAATGTCAGAACAGTTAAAAAAAATTGAGTTCGGGCTATGCTAAAGGACGCGTAATTTACAAAGTTTACAGAAGAGGTTGAATTATGATGATGAGAGGTTGAAACATATGAGGAACGTTGAGAAAATTGGATTTATTTAGCCTCATGAAAATTCAGCAGAGGACATGCTAGATGCTTTAATTTATTTGAAACTGTCATATGGAAATTGATTAATAAACCAAACAAAGGTAAATGGGTAGAAGACACAGGAGGTAGATTTCAGCTGATCATAAGAGAAGATTTTGTAAACATTAGAGCCGTGTATTGCTATCTAATCTGTGTATCTTTGGAAACATTCAAACACAGTTATGAATACCATAGAGGATACAAAGTATTTCATACTGTAAGAAGAAAACTAGGTAAATGGCCAGAGATGTGTCTTTCAATCCTTAATGTATCTATTAATAGGGAATAAGAAAACAAAGACATGAAATTACCCAAAAATAATTTTGAAAGAGAATAACGGAATAACAAATATGAAATAGAAAAATTCAAATTGAGTAGAAAATATTGTTATAGGCTGGGTTCCTCCAGAAGGTGATTCTAACACTGAGTTTAGTTTGCTACGTGTTTACTAAAGAGCTCCCTGAGGGACAGTCCCTGTAAAAGGGACAGAAAGGAAATAGGTTTGAGTAGAGAGAAGTCGAGTTGTGTGGCAGGACCAATGACAGCTTCAGCCTACTCCAAAAGTTGCTCTGGAGCTAAAACACTCCTTCAGAGTTGTCCTGACTCGGGTCAAGATAGCCAAGTGTTTACACACTTTTATAAATCATCCATTCTATATGAGCAACCCCAAGAAGGAATGCAACCCTGGGCAAAGTGAGTCTCTGCAGCTGAAGCAGAACCTAGAATAGCTGACAGCTAAAACGCTAATGAACTAATCTCATGACTTTCCCTCCTCTGTCAGCTAGTCATATGGTGTGATTTGATGGAGAGGCACTATGCAAGAGTGGGAGATTACGTGTGGGTCTTCAGCTAGCTAACAGAGGACTTGTACTCGATTCTTTTTTGTTGTTGTTGAGAGAGAGTAAAGCTCCGTCACTCAGGCTAGAGTGCGGTGGTACCATCACAGCTCACTACAGCCTTGAAATCCCAGGCTCAAGCAGTCCTCCCACCTCAGCCTCCCGAGTAGCTGAGTACTACAGGTACGTGCCACCATGGCTAAATTTTTTATTTTTTTCTAGAGACAGGGTTTCATTGTATTGCCCAGGCTAGTCTTAAACTCCTGGGCTCAAGCAATCCTGTTTCAGCCTCCCAAAGTGCTGGCATTACAAGTATGAACCACCACGGCTGGCCTCAGTTCTTGTTTTAACACTTGCATTTTAAAATGGATAGTTGCTGGATCCACCTGGCTTTATAACTTGGTGAGTCTGATAAGAGAACCTAGCTAATGATGGGCAGTTGGGGCTGTAAGGTCACTAGGTACCCCATGGTTAGGTGCTCTACCTCTACATGGGCTCAGTAGCACACATGGAGCTGCTTGGTAAAAGATATTGAAGTCTCTCCTATAGACAGCATTGGCCTTGCCCTAGAAGTCTGAATTGTGAGTATCTCTTTGAGGCTTCCATAAATTCCACATGGTATCTTTTCCCACACTGATACTTATAATACCATAGGGTGAGCCTGGTCATCTGTTCCAAGCAGCAAGGCTGCTTTCATCATAGCCTGGCCTGGCTACAGAGCCCTTTCCTGTTTGGGGCCCCACTTGAAGCTTCCATATCTCTCGGTATATGGGTCAACATAGTATTCCCAGTGGTTGAATACGCTGCCATCAGAACCTGAAGAGACCTACCAAGCCGCATGCTTCTGTTTTTGTGTTGGAAGGTACAAGATGCAATAGTTTGTTTTTTACTTTATATGGGATGTTCTGGAATGCCCATGACCACTGGACCACTAAAATTTTACTGATGTGAAATATCCCTGAGCCTTTCTGGGATTTATCTTCCATCCTCTGAAGCATATGTGTAACAAGGCCTCTAATATTCTAGCCACTTCTTGTTCATCTTGACCAGTTACCATGATATCATTGATACAGTGGATCAACATGGCTTTCTGCAAGAGGTTTAGAGCGTCCAAACCTCTTCATAGTATATTATGATAGCAAATGGGAAAATTGATTTAATCCTGGAACTAAACTGTAAATAGATAGTGTTGTCTGAATTCAAACTATTTCGGATCCCTTACTCTGATAGTAATGAAAAGGAATACATTTGATAATTCAATGGCTATATTCCCACTATCTAGGGCTATTTTAATCTGCTCAAGCAAAGATATTTCATCTAGCATAGTGGCTGTGGCTACAATCAGGGTTAATCCTTGGTTAAGTCTGACATAATCTAATCCCATTTTCCAAGATTCTTTCAACTTGTTCAGGGGCCAGAGTGTTGAATTAAGTCAAGAAATGGCAGGGACCACCAACTCTACACTCTGTTATATTGACTCTAATTTCTGCCAACCTCATGGGATATGGTGTTATTTATTTTTATGTTTTTATTTTTTTGCTTGCTTGGATGGGAGTTTTGCAGTATCAGAGGCTTCCACCTAGAATTTCACGCTATGACAGATTTCACTCCACAGATCCAATGTAAGTGTTGTGCTGTTACTCAGCTTGTCATACCTGGGATCAGAGAAATGACCACTAGGTAGGCCCATGCACCCTGTGGACTCATTTGAGCCAGTTTTCATTTATTATCAAGCCTTTATATACTCTCATTTTAACAAGTCATGATGACATTTTAGGCCTCCATGTATCAGTACAACTCAGACTCTATGTCCATCATTTCATACAATATTTGGCTTTTTGCCTTCCCTAGTGCGCAGTTAACCTAGCATATAGTTGGATCTTTTTTGTTAATCTAATCTGAAAGACTGTCCTTTTTTTTTTAAATTGATGTGTTTAGACCATTTTCATTTAATGTAATGATATTCTTGGATTTTGGTCTACTATTTTCTTGTTTGTTTTCTCTTCATCCTTTTGTCTTTCATCTTTCTGTTTCCTCTTTCCTGATTTGTTGTGGATTACTTGAATATGTTTTAGTATTCTATTTTACTTTATGTTGCTTTTTGACTTTATGTCTTCCTTTAGTTTATGTTAGTGATTGCTATAGGGATTTCTCTCTCTCTGTGTGTGTGTGTGTGTGTGTGTGTGTATATATATATATATATATATATATATATATATATATATATATTTATTTATTTGCTTTTCAGTCTACTTAAAGTTAATATTTTATCTCTTCCAGTGAAATATAGAATCTTCATAGCCATGTAGGTCTCTTTACCCTGCCTTCTTTATTTTGTAGTTATCATATATTATGTATGACAGAGTACGGAGGAGGAAGAGAAAAACAGGAAAGAGGAAAGAACGTGGATAAAAAACTAAGAAACTAAAGAAGAAAGACTATGCAAAAAGGAACAGTGAAAAAAGTGCCTACCTCCTTAATATTTATAAGTTGCACTAACAGAAGAACAAGTTCAATTTTTAGTTTGTTTTAACATACTGAGGTTTTAAATAAAATTTAAACCTCTTGTTTCCACTTCTTATATCAAATATAACAATATTTCCACTAAACATGTTTTTTTTATTTCATTCATCAATATTTCTCCTTTGTAATGTTGGCCTTGGAGGCTGACAAGATAAGAGGTGTGCTTCGGAGAACATATATATAGTTAAGATCAGGAAAACCCATTGAAATTGTCTGAAACCCATCAGATAATTTTATAATTTTTTAAATTTCCACAGTCATATATATTTTAAAGAACTAAAGCAAAAAGGGTATTTTATGTACATACTTATTTACTATTTCTGTTCTTCCTTTATTCTGAAATTCCAAGTTTCCTTCTGATATCCTTCTGCCCACACAACTTCCTTCTCTCAGGGAAGGTTTGCTGGAGACAAACTCTCTTCATTTTATTTCATCCTAGAATGTCCTGTTTCTCCTGTGTTTCTGAAGGCTGTTTTCTTTAAATAGAGAATTCTGGGTAGTCTTGTTTGTTTCTCTCAGCCCTTTATAGTTCCACTGTTTTTTGCCCCCATGATTTCTGATGAACAGTCCGAGGTCATTCAAATTGGTATTCCCCTATATGTACTGTGTCACTTTCTTCTGCCTGATTTCAATATTTTTTCTCATTTAGTTTTCATTACTTCGATTATAATGTATCAGCATGTATTTTTCTTTGAGTTTATCATGTTTAGCTTTTGCCAGATTCCTTATATCTTTTTAATTATGTCTTTCATACAGTTTTGGAAATCTTAAGCCATTATTTTTCAAAATAAGTTTTCTGCACTGATCTCTCTCTTCTCTCTCTAGAACTTCACTAACATGAATATTAACTTTCTAGTATTCTTTCAAATTGGAAAATTTCAACTGGTCTATCTTCAAGTTGATTTTTTCCTCTCATATATCCATTTGGCAAGTGAGCTATTTAACAGATTTTGAAAATTTTCCATTATTGTATTTTTTAGTTGTATGATTTTCATTTGTTACTTTTTAATAGTTTCTACATCTTTATTGAGAATGTCTGTCCTCTCATTCGTTTCAAGAGTATTTGCCCTTATTTCACAAAATATGGTTATAATTCCTGTTTTAAAATGTGATAATTCCAGCATCTGGGTCATCTCAGGGTTTGCATCTGTGAATTTTATAGGATCTTTGAGTTTTGCCGAGATTGATCTTTTTTTGGTATGCCATGTAATTTTTAATTGTATCTAACTTTATGAATATTATAAAGGTTTTGTCTTATTCCTGAGAATGTTGGCATTTTGTTTTAGCAACAACTAATCTCATTAAGGTTAGGTGCAAGTCTTAATCTGTGTTCTATGAGCTGTAGTTTAGATATCAGTTTAGTTGTCAAAACTTTTGCAGTGCTAGTTGTGCCATCTAGGATCTGGTCTGTGATTTAGACTTTCATATACCTCAACTCAGTGCCATGTATGTGCAAATCAGGGAGTGATCCTGGGAACTTACATATAAATGTAGAAATCTTTTACTATAGAACCTTCTTCTCTGTGACATTCCTCATACATTCTCTATCCAAGAAATATTTTTTCCTGATCCTCTGGCTACTAAACTAAAATTTTAGTGCCCCATGCTTCCAAACACTTCTCATGACTGGGTCTACATCAGCAGCAAAGTGGTAAGAGAAAAAAAGAGAGAGATAACCAAAATTTCTTCCACATTCTTTGGACCACAGGAACATCTTTTCCAAGTTTTTTTTTGGTCAAGGAGAAGGATTTTATCTCACAGTTTTAGGTGGCTGTATAATCACTACTACTATTGCTATGCAAATACAGTTTCATGACTGGAGCTTGCATGGGTCTTGGACTGCTATAATTTTTTTTAACTGGCATTTTCTCCACAACTATTCTAGGGCTCCTTTTTCTCTCCCTTTAGCTGGAAAATAAGAGAGAAGTTCTTGGACTTTTTTTTTTTTTTTTTTTAATCCACACCCACTGATTTGGGATACACCAAAACCTAAAGTAGGAGACATAGAAAAAAAACAAACAGGAAGATGTGTTGGTAATTCTTTTAGTTTTTATTTCCCTCTCAAGTATACTTCAGAATTCTTAGTTAGTGACTTTATGCACTTTGTCCAGGGCTTTTGGTTATAATAAGTGAGAGAGAGAAGGTGAAGTGTGTTTTCTCCAATTTAATTGGAACTTCAATCCCAAAAATTGAAGTTTGAAAAATATAAGAATAAGTATTTGTAAAACTTAAAAAATATTGGGTATTACTAAATCATTATTATTCTGATAGATTCATGGTGTTTAAGAAAACTAAAAAGTAAGAGCAAGAAACATTCAATAGTTTTTTCTTGTTTGACTATTTTTACTTGGTTGGTTTTGAATTATCCTGTAGTTTCAGTTCTTTTCACGCATTAAATGATTTTACCAATTTTTTTTTTTTTTTACATAACAAGGATTTTAAGTGCCTGGTTTGACAAATTATTCACTTGACCTATTTATGAACAAATACAATTGTTTGGCATTTCTATTGCAAACTGTAAAGATCTCAATTTTTCTATATTATTTTTCATCCTAAGTGAAATGACTCCTTAAATGTTAAGTATCTTAGTCTTGAGAATAAATTGCTTCTCAGCAAAAATGATTTTAACAGCTATATTTCATAATAAATTACACAATAGCATCTATATGCTCTATACACAACTTACAAATTTTTAAGTGCATTATAATAAGCAGGAACACTGACCCTAATACTATCCCTGATGATGCATTAAATTGGTTTTCATAATTCTTACCTTTTCAGATTCCCTTAAATATCTTCATCTTGATACTGAAATTTAATTTTTAAAAACTGTCTCTATTCTGCCTCTGTCATTCTGAGCAAATTATTTCAACTGTCTATGCTTCAGCTTCTCTGCTGTAAAATTGGAAAAGCCCCCACAATTTTACATGACTTTTGCTAAGATTGAGGATAAAATATCTGTAAAATTGACAGGCACAGTATTGTGTAGTTATTAGTGCTTGAAATATATTATCATTTCTCCACATTACCATATCTTCTCATTATTAAATCCATCCACTGTCAATAGATGACATTTGTGGCTACTCTTTGTATCCAGGGCTTGGCCAAGTATGACCCATGTGGTCCTATCATCTATGTGCTCTTAGTATAATCCTCCAATGTTCTCCCTTTAAAATGTATGGGTGAACATTACCCACTGTGTCAGTTTCTTTTTTTTTTTTTTTTTTGAGACGGAGTCTTGCTCTTTCGCCCAGGCTGGAGTGCAGTGGCGCAGTCTCGGCTCACTGCAAGCTCCGCCTCCCGGGTTCACGCCATTCTCCTGCCTCAGCCTCTCCGAGTAGCTGGGACTACAGGCGCCCGCCACCACGCCCGGCTAATTTTTTGTATTTTTTAGTAGAGACGGGGTTTCACCGTGGTCTCGATCTCCTGACCTTGTGATCCGCCCGCCTCGGCCTCCCAAAGTGCTGGGATTACAAACGTGAGCCACCGCGCCCGGCCCTGTGTCAGTTTCTAGTGATCAGTTCAGTATAGCAGAAAGGCTGTAATGACAAGCTTGTATTGATGACATTATAAGGCTAAAATGAATCAAAGGGATAAGTAACTTACTTTTCAGGGATGCGAAGAGAATTCATGCATTCATTATATATTTCCTGAGATCCAACTGTATACCAAGAACTGGACTAAGATCTGGAAATCAAAAGGAAGAAAAAAACATACCCCCAGATTTGTGGAGAAATCAGAAATCCCTGAACTAGATTGTAAGTTATTTCAGGATAGCTATTTTATTTTACTTATCTTACTGTTATATGCATTTAGCAGATTTTCTGACATTAGGTAGTAAGTAATTCTTGTTCAACGAATGCATGAACCATCAATTGGAATACAGTTCTAATAGTGCTATGATGGAAGTATGCCTTTTAATTATAAATCACCAGACAAACTGTTACCTATCAATCATACCATGTTCCCATATAATCTCTTCAGGAAAAGAGCCCCACCTTTGAGCTCTTGCAGCCTTTTTTATATTCATTCAAATATCCATTGAAAAAATATGCATTGGATAATTACTACATTGTATTATAAGTATTTTATTATGTGTCTGTTCTACTCTTTCCCAATAAATGTCCTTCTACTACTTCACCCTCCCAACCTCCACCAGCCGGGCTAGGACTGAGTCTCAGTCCTCTCACACACACACTCTCTCTCTCTCGGCTAAGAAAATAACAGGTACTTTAGAGAAAGTACATGGATGTTGAATTAAAGTTTTCAGTTAGCTTTCATGGCTACATTTTGTTTTCAGGTAACATCTTTAGGACATACTGGACCTACTTCTAATCTAAACTGAGAGGCCCGAGTCCCCGTACATTCTCATCTAAATTTCTGACTTCCCAACTGAAATCACTTCTTTCTCATTTCTGTGTCCTTCTTGCCACCCTAAGATAGGAGACAAATGGATACACATTAAGTAGGGCTTAATACTACTATACCAACCTATTTTAAAGATGTGTTTTAATTTTTAAAATTTATTTAAATATTTTTTAGGGTCCATATTTTCTACAAAAAATCTATAATCCAGTAGGAAAGAGTAAAACATCTCTGCTATACTCATGGACAGGAACTCAGAACCACATGGCTGCTCTCAGCCCCATGGCAATATATCTATGAAACCCTATGGAACACAATTTGAAAACCGTCACTCTAAAAAAATACTGCTGCTTGTCGTGAGCTGTGAAGAATGTCCCATGTAACAGTACCTGGGCAATCTATATTTTCTTCAGTGCCTCCTGTTTTCTCTTATGTAAAAATCTCATCAGAACAGGATGCTATCATTAAACCCAACAAAAATAAACAATTTTTTTCTTTGTTACATTTTGATCAAAATAGTGAGAGTCAAAGGCCTGATATACAAAAATAAAATAATTAATGATCCTATCTGGCTTGAAAGCAGCTGTATTTCCAGCAATTACTACAAAGTCTCATGGATTTCAGGGAGAGGCACACTTCTGTAAAAAATCTGCTTAAGCCACTCTGCTTGATAATGGTTTCTGTAAATATAGTTGAGTGAGATATTATAAATCCCAGTCACGCCTATTCTCTTTCCAATTCCTTGTTTCAATCCACATAGCTCAGAGTTCTCTCCTTTAAGTGCTCTACAGAAATACATAAACACAGAGTAGAGACATGTTAAGCCCCGTTGTCTAAGGTGGTGGTAGAAAATGAGTGAGATTAAAATTAAAATGTGAATAAAAATATTACATATTTAGAAGTGTTTTAATCTTTTTAATATCTCTGACCAAGACTGGTTATAGGACCAGTGAAAAGTTAGAGAAAGATTGTTTTTTGATGTCCTGTGTAATTCAGAATTCAATTTCAACCACTTTTTCCCTTCCTACTCACTCCTTTCTTGACTCTATGTTGGCCCAGTTTCTAGGATTGAGTTTCCTTCTTACTTACTACTCCTGTTTTGATTTCCTGGGAATGGAGCTATGTAAATGCAACTTCAAGTCAGCTCCCAAGGACTACCTCCCTTTCCAATCATATTCCATGCCTAACCTCTCCTATACACACATTCTGGCTCTGGCCATTTAGTTAGATGTATTTACTAATTCATTAAGTTATGAATTCTTATGCTGTATGCACTTTTCTTTTTTTTCTTTTTTTGAGACAGATTCTCACTCTGTCACCAGGCTGCAGTGTAGTGGTACAGTCTCGGCTTACTGCAACCTCCGCCTCCCAGGTTCAAGTGATTCTCCTGCCTCAGCCTCCTGAGTAGCTGGGACTACGGTCACACACCACCACACCCAGCTAATTTTTGTATTTTTAGTAGAGACAGGGTTTCACCAGGTTGGCCAGGAATGCACTTTTCTTTAACATGTTATACTTAACAAGATGTTTATTAAAGTAACATTATAAACAAACAAAAACATAAAACAAAAAAACCACCAAAAAGAAAAACATCCAAGAACACCAAACATTTGGAAAAAGTGTTTGTATTAATATATCTTACAGGGAGAGAGATTTGGGAAGAGAAAGTCTGTGTAGCTGAGGATACCGATAAGAGCCACACAGAGTGGTTGAATAGATTGTGTCCTGCTTTGGCATGAAATTGTATGTGCGTGTTTGCAGGGGTGGGTGGGAAAAAAGGCAGATAGCTAGAAAAGTATTCAGAGATGATGATTTGATCTTTATGTTAAACCCAGCAACTTTTTTTTTTTTTTAATAAAGGCTACCCAGTACTTTTCTGATGAGAATTCCATATTACTCTACGACCCTAGGCATTCCATCATGCCTGGATTTCTCTTACTATGTTCATAATTGCCTGACTGGCTTCTCTAGGTAAGAGAATGAGGACGATTCCACCCCAGTGCCTTCTCAAGAATTAGCCTGTTAATTTTTCTAGGTTCTGCTCATGGCCCCACTTCCTGTGCCCTCCTGAACACCTATCTTGTGCTGACCCCAATATGAGTAACTCAGCAGCCTCCTATAACCATGTCAAAAGTTTTTACCCATAATATAAATGTTTCTGTTCTCCAGTGTTGAGGCAGGCCATAAAACATATTCAGCATTGTTATTTAAAGTTCATCTTGCCCAATTCCCTGGTAAGAGTGGGGCAAGAAAATTCAGAGCATGAAAAGGTTACTAGCAATTTTTATAGATTAGGAAAGCTCATTTATATAATAAATCAGGAAGAAAAGTGTAAAACTCATCCATAGAATAAGTTATATCATGACAAGACAATGCACTGAATAACCCTAGTCTACATAAACTATGCTAACCTAGATAATAATATAGTTTATTAGGACAGAAGTTATTATGAGCCATAATGTCCTAAATATTATTTGTGTTTGTTTGCGGACTTATCTACAAAAGAGGAATGCTTGAAAAGAAAGTGCAACATTATATGTGATTCCAATATGAATCTTGTCTTAGACTAAAGTCGACTTGCCATGTCTAGCTTGTGAGAAGTCGACTACACAGCAAGGAATGGGTCTATTACAATATAAAGGATGCAAGTAAGTAGTAGAATGCACGATGGAATTTCTGCTCAAAGACAATTGAATAGGAAGGTCTCTTCCATAATCTCTTTGATCAAAAATAAATGTACTCAAATAACTTTATGGTGCTGACACAATTGAAAGACGTAATTGGTAATATTAATTAGGAAAGACTAAAATAGAAATGGTCTAAAAGGGTTACTCTGGAAATAGAAACCCGAGTGGAGAGTGGGCGAGACAATTTTTTTTACAGGTATAAAATATAAATTTTGAATTTTTTTGCCATGCCCATGCACACATAACAGAATTTAAAAATATTTATAATAATGATAATGATGTAATTGAAGGCTTGAAAAGAAAAATAATGCCCTGGTTTACTGGTTTAATTCCAAAATTCTAGCAGTAAAATTTACTGTGATATTTAACATATTTTCAATATTGGAAAGATCTTAAAGGCAGAATTATATATTTGCTACTAAATTTATAAATGCTTTGAAAAATACTCATTTAACAAATACTTATTAGATACTTACCATGTAACTGGCATTGAAAAAACACAGCAATATATAAGGATATGTTCAAAGATTAACGATAGCAATGTTCATTGCAAAGTTATTTACAACTACAAAATCTGGAAACAGTCAAAAGACCAAAAACAATTAGATGTTTACAAAGACCTATTTTTCTGTTTTACATACATATACATATATATAGTATACATGTATTTATAAATTCTTTTTTAAAAACATGTATGACTTTGGGAGGCCGAGGCGGTGGATCACCTGAGGTCAGGAATTCGATACCAACCCGGCCTACATGGCAAAACCCTGTCTCTACTAAAAAAAGGAAAAAAGAAAAAAGAATACACAAATTAGCCAGGAATGGTGGCATGTGCCTATGGTCCCAGCGCCTCGGGAGGCTGAGGCAGGAGAATTGCTTAAACCTAGGAGGCGGAGGTTGCAGTGAGCCAAGATCATGCCACTGCAATGCAACCTGGGCAGCAGAGTGAGCCTTTGTCTCAAAAAAATAAATAAATAAATAAAAATATATATAACTTTTGCATAGTTTCTTTTACAAAATATGAACAAATTCCACAATTATTTCTATCATTTAAATATAAATGCATTCTATCACAGTTATAGCATATACATATACATGTAACATGTACTTATGGAGAGTATATACCTTCTGTGATGGAATGCATTAAATTATACACATAATTGAAAATCATGTAATATAAGAACATTTGGAAATATGCAAATTGTTCAAATGTTAAAAATGTAAAGAAATACTCCTTTTAAATTAAGAAAGTATGTATTATGTATATAATAGAAATACAAAAAGTTAATTCATGATAATGTGCAGTGGTTATAACTACATAATGACATTCTGAGTGATTTTTATTGTCTTCTATGTATTTTCAGTGGTGAACCACATATTTTTCTAAAGAGAAAAAAAGTTGTTTAAAAAGTATACAGTCAAACCTTGTCCATCCTTTTTTGGAATTGCAAAGACCAATTAAAAACATGCATCAAACTATTCTATGATTTATGTATTCAAGAGGGAAAGTGAGTGCATTTGCCTATATTTGAATTGGTGACTGTACATCTTATGTTACAATAAATCTTGTGAACTTGGGAAACTTAGTGATATTTGAATCTTAGCTCTGTGTACATTGTTCCTACATTTCTGAATGTTACTTTAGCTTTAGACCAGAGTGGTTTATGCCAGACTAACTTTGGATTTCCCCACGTTTTTGGAATAGAATTCCTCATCCAAAGTTCAGATTCACAAGGCACCAATATGAGCAATGTACACTCAGCGTTTAAATGCACACATGGAATTAATTTAGCCTGTGAAGTTGACTTTTTCTTTAACAGTATGTCAGTAAATTGGTAGCTAAATTGTTTCTAATTCCATTTTAATGCTTCTAATAAAATTCGGAGTGCAATAAATTTAAGGTAGCATAATCATAATAAACTATGATTATAAATAAATTTTATTTTGCATGAAATACAGATTTGTGGCCACCTATTAATTAGAATGTTGACTTCTAATGGAAATGTGGTAAACATTACGGTGCTGTATAGCCTCTTTTGTTTTATAGAGCTCAGTTGTGCATTGTAAATATAACCTATTTGAATTCATTACAGATAGTTTGTCAAGTAAATTTTTAAATCAGAAACAATGAAAAGCACTTAAATTTGGCATCATTGGGATAAAATCTGGACTATACATAATTTTAAGTGGAAACTTGCTTTGGAATTCATTTACTGTGTAGCATTACAAATATCACATATAATTGATTATTGTAGATTTTTTCTTATGTTTTTAAAGGTGGAATATGGTATATAGTTCTCTGTAATTATTTGTGTGAACAATTACCATGGATTTTAAAATTGGGGAAACAGATGTACCCTTTGGATAATTTATACAGTAAATATCATACATTTTAAAAAAGAGGCCACATTCAGTGTGCTAAATCTAAGCACAGTCTACTATGAGATGAAGATAAAAAGGTTTCTTCCTAACTAAAGTGTTTGGTAAAACCAGTCGTTGAAAATGGACACCAGTGGGATATAAACAGGGAAATTCTAGGCTTTGGGATGGCACAGGCCTGTACAAAAATGTCAGTTCTATCATTTATTATCTGTGTGTCCTTTGGCAAATTACTTAACTAATCTGATTCTTATTGTCCGTATCTGCACAATAGACCTGATAATACCCACCTTTTGAGAATGCTGTAAGAATTAACTAGTAAAACCTTTTAAAGTGTCTACTAGAGGCCAGGCACATTGGCTCATACCTGTAATCCCAGCACTTTGGGAGGCTGAGGCAGGTGGATCACCTGAGGTCAGGAGTTCAAGACCAGCCTGGCCAACATGATGAAACCCCGTCTCTACCAAAAATATAAAAAATTAGCTGGGCGTGGTGGCGGGCATCTGTAATCCCAGCTACTCATGAGGCTGAAGCAGGAGAATCGCTTGAACTCAGGAGGTGGAGGTTGCAGTGAGCTGAGATCAACGCCACTGTACTCCAGCCTGGGTAACAAAAGCTAAACTCCATCTCAAAAAAAAAAAAAAAAAAAAAAGTGTCTACTAGAGAATACTGCACAAATGTGAACTACAAATTGTTAGCTACCCACTTTATTCCACTTCACGTGGACAAATAGGACATTAGTACTTTATTAGTGTATATCTATGGAAGCAGTATGAAAGCCTCTCTCCCTGCAACATCCAAACAACATTCCAAAAAGTGATCCCTTAATGAAAGTATGTGACATTTTGGCACATCTCAAAGATTGGTTCTGCCCATTATGCTGCATTTGTTGGCCAGGTTCATCTCAAAATCTATTGATTGCTTTCTTTCAATCATTAATATTTACTTTTTTGGTAATCTTTAAAAATTTTAACAATGTTGATTTCAGTGGTCACCATTAAACTTTTTAAACTGCAACTCCTCTAATTCATTCTATATTTTGACATATCCCTTAGGTAGCTGGACTATTGCTTGGAGTTATTTTGGGTTTGTTTTTTCATGGAGACAATGTGGATGATACCTTTTTTGAAACTTTGCATAACTGAGAATGACATTCTGTTGCATTTTCACATTATTAACAATTTGGCTGAATACAGAATTTATGACTTTTTCTCATTCAGATTCTATTCAAATATCTTCTGCTATATAATATTGTGAAGGAGATATCAGAGGCCAATCAGAACTTTTGTCTTCTGTAAGGCATTTTTGCCAAACATCTTATGAGATTCTTTATTTATACTTTAAATAAAGTCTGTGTATAAACAATTTAATTTGTATATGTATTTATATATACATATATATGTGTATATATATACATATATGTATACATATATTTAAAGGGCTTATCTGTATGATTTTTCTCTCCATTAAACATTAAAAACCCTCAAAAAAACCTTTTGAAGTCAAGCCTTTCTTCAACTTAGGAAAATATTCTTTCCTTACATCTTTGTTTTTATCTGGTCTCTTTGTTCTTGACTATTGTTCAAGAACTAATTATTGTGTATTAGGTATCTTTTAGCTGAACTCTAGGTTAGAGGTATTTTTAACTTTCATTAATTTTTAGTTTTTTTCTTGTCTGTAACTGAAATAGTACTTTATGATTGTTTTTCACAATATTGATTTTTTAGACTGAACTTAACTGCTTCTAATGTAAATTTTAATTCTACCTGCTTTTTAGTATTATGATGAATTTTCTTATGTAGTTTCCTTTACATTTGTCTGCCCTATCATTATTTTACTTCAGGCTATTGTTTGGTTTAATCATATCTTTCTCTTTCATAAAGTTTATTTTGTTTTATAAACATTGAGAAAAAAGAAAAGCCTAATTCTTGATTCTTATGTATTTATTATATTAAAAGACATAAATATATTAATCTCTGCATTTTAAGTACTTCATTCTTTCTATTTTATATGCAGAATAACTTAATATACAATATTCTATTAAGTGCTTTTTTTGGTTAGTTTGTTGAACTAATAGAGGTTTCTGAAAGCCCCATGTTTAGCCATATATGGGCGGTTATTGATTTTTAGATGTCCTCACTCTCCAGTCTTATTACTGTTAGACTCTTCCTCTCTTATCTTCAGATGGATGGCTAATAAACTGACATAAATGTGTCTGTTCAGTTCAGACTAGGCTGATGTGGAAACATGACAGAGACAGGTAGTTCAAGTAGGGAAATGTCCTATACTCACTAGATATCTTTTGAGTTGAATCAACTTTTTCACCAAACATCCTTTGTACCCCAGCATCTCATTCGAATACAAACTTTGGTTGTTCCTAAACTTCTTAACAAGTTATGCTTATAAACATTATTTTTTAAAAAACAAAATATACTGCTATAACAATAACATGACTGGATTATTTGAATATAAAAAACACTCAATCGCCACTATTCTATAAGTGATTTCACATTTTTGCATACTGTCTTCAAACCTTTTATGTAACCTTTTAAAACTCCACATGGTAAAACAAATAAATATATGTAGTATTTTCCTAAAAGCAATCATAAATAATGAGACATGCAGGTTTGTGCTTCACCAAGAAAATCTTTGTAAGACAGTTGGGACCAAGAGAGTTTGTTTCCCCCTCAGAATATAATTTTCTTTCTGACCAGAGGGGAGTGAGGTAGGTGAGCGGACCATGCCAAAATTGATTTAACATTATCTAAACAGAGTCCCATCAACTTTTCAAACTATATAAAACTATGCTCCTGATTGATGAAACTTAACTAGACATGTGAGAAGCAGCAGAAAATCTGGCAAAATGTTGTCTTGAATTCTTTTGTAAAAATAATTGAATGGCATCAGAAACACCAATTATGTTGGTGCAAAAGTAATTGTGGTTTATGCCATTGAGGGAGCAAAAACTGGCCAGGTGCGGTGGTTCACGCCTGTATTCCCAACATTTTGGGAAGCTGAGGTGAGCAGATCACTTGAGAGCAGAAGTTCGAGACCATCCTGGCCAACATGATGAAACACCGTCTCTACCAAAAATACAAAAATTAGCCAGGCATGGTGGTGCAGACCTGTAGTCCCAGCTACTCAGGATGCTGGGGAATAAGAATCCTTGAACCTGGGAGGCAGAGGTTGCAGTGAGCCGAGATCACGCCACTGCAACCCAGCCTGGGTGACAGAGTGAGACTCCATCTCAAAAAAAAAAAAAAAAAGGCAAAAAATGTAATTACTTTTCCACCAACCTAATATGTTTACAGTAACAGTTATAGACATAAAATAACATTACCAATGAGGGAAAAATAAGTGTGGAACAATGTTATATGTCATTCCAATATAAATCTTGTTTTAGGCTAAAGTTGATTCGTCATGTGTAGGTTGTGAGAAGTCCACTAGAGAACTTCACTACATAGCACAGGTAGGTCTATTACACTATGGAGGATGCAAATAAGCAGTAGCATGCATGATGGAATTTCTGCTCAAGGACAATTAAATAGGAAGGTCTCTTCCATAATCTCGATCAAAAATAAATGTACTCAAATACCTTTATGGTGCTGACACAATGGAAAGAGAAAATTGATTAATTAGAAAAGAGTAAAATAGAAATGGTCTAAAAGGGTTACTCTGGAAATAGAAATGTGAGTGGACAGTAGGAGCAACAGTTTTCTTTTTATAGGTATAAAACGTAAATTTTGAATTTCTTTTGCCATGCCCGTGCACACATTATTTGTAAGAGAATTTAAAAATATTTAAAATAAGGTGGGCATGGTGGCTCACTCCTGTAATCTCAGCACTTTGGCAGGCTGAGGAGGGGGTGGATCATCTGATGTCAAAAGTTCAAAACGAGGCTGGCCAACATGGAGAAACCCCGTCACTACTGGGCATGGTGGTGAATGCCTGTAATCCCAGCTACTTGGGAGGCTGAGGCACGAGAATGGCTTGAACCAGGGAGGCAGAGGTTACAGTGACCTGAGATTGCACCACTGCACTCCAGCCTGGGCAACAGAACGAGACTCTGTCTCTAAATAAATAAATAAATAAATAAATAAATAAATAAAATAATTATAAAGAGGTAATTGAAAGCTTGAAAAGAAAAAGAATACCATGGTATAATTCTAAAATTTTATTAATGTTATTAGTACTTTATAACTTTGTTTCATAGGCATGTAAAATGCAAAAGCTGTATGTTGTTTGGTGCATTTCTTTTTTAAGAAAATGGTCAATAGCAGCCCCATCTAAAAAACATGATCTACAAAGTGACAAAGTGATGCCAATCTCTCTCCAAATAACTGCTGTCTACTTATTTTGTATTCTGAATCACACCAGTCAAAAGTAAGAAAAACTTATATTGAGACCTTTTAACACCAAATTATATATATACAATTTTATATATATAATTAATTACATATATACAGCCTATGTGTGTTTGTATATATATAACATATAACAGTGGTCCACACGTATTTTTCTCTCACTGGAAATGTTCTTTTATGTCTACACACACACACACACACACACACACACACACACACACACACACACAGAGTAAAAAAAAAATACCACTTGAAATTCTATGCTTTCATTGCAGAAAGGAATTTGAATTAAGAATGGCAATTTAGGTGAGAAGTTAAAAACTAGAACTGAAAATCTATGAAATCTATGACCATATGTTTTCAGGGAAAAATATATATGAAAACATGAAGATTACTAGTTTCAGTAGATTTTGTCACAAACTGCACATGGCTCAAACAGGCTTTTGTACCAACACACTAAACTGTTGTTTTTCACTTTAAAAGATTTAGTGCTAAGAAATGCTTTCATTTGTGGCAGTTGCTATATTTATATACTTACTGTGCAACAAATCTTTTTATCTGGATTATTTGATAATGTTTCCTGTGAAATGTTGGAAATCATCATTATTTAAGGGATTTGGAAGTAACTATGCCTACTTAGTTTGGTATTACTCTTCCAAACTTTTTATTTCTTTTCAGAGAAAGAAAAAAAATGACTTAAGTTGCTCACTAGAATATTTTTTGCTGAAAATACTATAAGAGTCCAAATTTTCTTCTCAGATTAAGCAGAAGGTCAAAGGCTTAGCCTGGGCTATAGCTCTGGGAAATGAAGGCTGGACCTAGGAGTAGGGTAGAAACAGGGTTTCAGAAAAGAAATTGCATTTTGGGAGAAAGCTCTCCTGTAGAAATACTAGCAAAAGACCTACAAGGGCATGGAAGTGATTCAAAACCAAAAGAAGCCCGTCGTGGTGCATATTTGTAGTCCCAGCTACTCAGGTGGCTGACACAAAGAAGATCACTTGAGGTCAGGGGTTCGAGACCAGCCTAGGTAAGATGGTGAGACCATCTCATCTCTAATAAAATGTTTTTAAAAAAGAAGACCATGAGAAAATAGGAAAATTAGGTTTGTAGTCAGCAAGACTTGAGTAGATAGCTTCAAGAGAGGAGAAAAGAGGAAAGCACTGGAAGGATGGATGAATGAGAGAAGCCTCAAAGAGAAGTGATTCTGACATAGTTACCTAGACTCTAAGTTCCAAGCATCGAATATAGGCCAAATTTTATTCCTGTTTTGGGCTCTGAGTTAGGTCTGTTGTGGTATCCATAGGTTGGACAAAGCAGGTGGCAGCAAAAAGTGTAGTAGATGTTCATAGTATGCCTGCAGTTGAAAAATGAGTGGACTGACAATTTTTACATTGTGAATTTGAGTTTGAATATATCAGTTTGCATATTTAGCTATGGATAATGCTTTGTAACAGAAAGCAAATCAGAAGGCCAAGATAGTTTTCAGTGTGGTTCCTTTCCCACTGATTTTGTCTAAAATCCAGGGAACACCTTGGATTTGCCTTAGCAGTATTTTTCTCTCTGTTTAGAAAATTAATTATGTCACTGGTTTTTGCTCTTGTTAAAATTGAGCTAAATTCGCCAGGTTAGAACATGAGTCCACATCCACATTAAAAAAATTTCTCACACCGCTTTTCTCCTGATTGATCATTGTTTTAGGATCTTCTAATTTTCCAGTCAAATCAGATTTGTTAGGAAGACAGAGTTTAAAGTCAAATACTTTTCTCAATCCAGTTGTAGAATTGCCTTTCCAGCTTCTTTTCTTGATTCCATTTACACAATCTATAACCCAGGCATATAGAAATATTTTTAGTCTCCAACATTTAATGTTTCATATTTTCATGCCTTATGCATGTCCTTCCCTCTCCCCTGGAATGACATTGTCTTTTGCTACCAGTAAAGGTTCATTCATTTCCCACTCTTATCCAGAAGTATTAATCATCAGAGCCTCTATGCCTATAGCTGTCTTACAAATAGACTACCTGTGATTTGGTTACAAGGACCGTAATGGATCTCCTGAAAAGCCATCTGCTCTACCTCTTGTCCAGGTGCTTGAGATTTCCTCAATTATAAACTCATGAATCTTTAATAAAATGAAAAACTTTTTAACAAGTCTAACACTTTCCATTTAGAAATACTTGTTTAGCTAGAAGAGATAACTTGAAATGTTCCCAAAACATAGATATGATAAGTACTCAAGGCGATGGATTCCCCAAATCCCTTGACTTATTACACACTCTATATATGCAACAAAATATCACATGTACTCCATAAATATGTAAACTATTATGTATCAAATGAAGAAAGAAACATTTGTTAATCTCTCTGTGTCAGGTACTATGCTAAGTATTAAGGATAAAGAGATACATTAAACATTCTCCCTGTCCTCCTTGCTTTCCAGGGGGTATAACACGGAGAGAATATAATATAGTAACCATCCTGACAGGTCTTGACTTACTGAAAAAGTATGAAAGAGGCAGCATCTCAAGCTATCTGCAGCAAGGCCTCAGTAGACATAGCATTAAATCTGACACTTGAAAGATACACAAGCAATTTCTAGACAGAGACTGAAATAAAGGGCTTGTAGGCAGAAGAAACAGACAAGTAAAATAGCATGGAAAATTTGAGTAATGCACAAAAAATATATATAAGAAAACTATAAATAACCAAGACACAGAGTAGGTAGGGGTAGTAGGCAGCACACATAAGGGAGAAAGTACTGGGTTGGACATTCAGAGACAAGAAGTTCCTTGACATTCCTAAATGTAAATTGCCTCACAGTGAAAATAATTATGGGGTTGAATCAGATGAGCTCTTAAGGAGACGTGTGTGTGTGGTTGGGTGGAGGTGTGATTTAATTTATACAATTCTTTCCTACTATGTTTTGTGTATTATGTTAGGTAAAAGGAAGGCAATTAAAAAAAAAACAGAAATCTTAAAAAATGTTTGTTACTACAGTGTTTCATGTGAAGGTATTATACATCACATGTGAGGTGACATAAGCAAGAATTCACTAGTTCAGCAATTCCTGATTGATAGAAAAACTATGTGCTAAGCACTCATTTAGGGACTGAAAATGCTAGAATAAGCCTGCTCTCTGAGTCCAAAGAGTTTGGTTTGTTGGGATGACAAATTAATCTATAAGACATGATAACAATATAAGTGGAAATGTACATTTGGAATAGTATAGAATAATTTTGATTTATGTTAGTGGTGATAGAGTTTAACATTTTTTAGTACCTTGTATGTGTCAAGAAACTGCAAGAACATTTACTATGTTCTAATTTGTCTAGCAATCTATCTAGTTGATATTATCAACATCATCAATTTCACATTATGAAAGAGAAAGGACAATAAATAGATTACATTTAGCTTTTGTACAGGACTTTGAGAAATTCAGAGCTAGACCTAAATGGGAAGAGCTATTCCAGCTAGCTGTTCTTAGTCCCAAAGTCAAGAAGGGTGTTCTGAAGCTGTCACTCTTCAGGGAGATGGGGAAAAAGCTTTACGCTACACAAAGTACAGTAGAACATAGATAAGAAATATTAGTAAAAATCCTCTGAGGAAACTGTTACTGTGGAAGAAACTTTTGTCAGAAAATAATGATCCTATATAAAAAGCATATACACTTTCATAAGCTATAGTCTAGTCCTCCTCAAACTGCAGTTTGAGGACCTCTGGGGAGGGGTCTTAGGATACATTTTCAGGGGTCTGTTAACTTCTCAATATTTTAAATTTTGTGCTTTTTCTTTTGGTAAGTTTAAAAATGAATATAGGCATGTTTGAGGCTCATCTTAATAAATAACTTGTATTCTTGATACAAGTGATTTCATTGCTTGCCTTTATAATTGCATAAAAATATCTTTAGCATGAAGTAGGAATGCTTTAATGCAATTGGGCCATTAAATAAAAGAACAGCGGTGTTCTTAGTATGTACATGGTTTTGTCCTAGTAGGTGATGGCAAAATAGCATACTGCACAAGATTACAGTGATTTACATTGAGAAAAGTGGTGGGAAAAATGAGTCATTACATGGTTCATAATACATGTTAATATGCTCTGTATCAGACATATGAGTCTCTATGCTGCAACTTTATTTCACCCCTTTATCTGTATGATGAGATGTTGAGCTAAATTGTGGTTTCATGGTTGTTTGTAGTCATTGTGTATTTTTTGCTCTTTCAGTTTAAAAGAATGGAAGGCAAAAGAGTTCATTTAGAAGTTTATGATCCTATATATTTAAGTAAATCTGTGTAGAAAGTTTTTTTTTCCTTTAAATAGTTTTTACATTATTAAATGGCATTTTAGAAACACATGTTGAAAAATCATGAACCTTGGAATTGAAGAGATGTATTTAAATTCTGATTCTGCTATACCTCAATTGAGGGGAGGTAAATTAACATCTCTGAGCCTGTTTTCTTATCTATGAGAGTAATAATAGCAACTGTGCTGAGTTGTTAAAAGGAGCTAATAGATCAAAATTTGTGCAGTCAATGCATCCTTGTTTTCTTCCTTTCTTTTCTCTCTTTAACCTGAACGCACATTTTTCAATCTAAATTGTTAGTAGCAAGGCACCAGGATAGCATGGGCCATGGAGTAGCAACACAGTACCTTTTTGGTTCATTTAGTCCTAATGGAAATTATGTGAGAGACGGCGTGGATGATATGGCTTAAAATATTGGAATTATTTATAAAAGTAAATTACCTATGTTCTTTCTGGTCCCACAAAACAGAGGTAATCAGGATATGTTTAATACCTGCTTCCTTATGCTGAGCTAGAAGCAATCTCAGGATAAAAATCTTTTTCTCCTCCATTAGATCGCTTTTTCCTTTTCTTCAAATTAACATATGCCTTGAATGTTCAATTCTAAGTAATTAGCAATATAGTAGACTTCTATAAATTACTAAGGGATTTAAAAATTTGTCTTTGATTAAAGTTGAAAGATGTGAAAATAAAACCTTTCAACCTTGTAACACAATAGCTTAGGCAATTTATATACTTTTCACACATACAAAAATAGAGTAGGAAGCAATAGGTGCAATACATAAAAGGGCTGATACTATTGATTTTTTTTTTTTTTTTTTTTTTTTTTTTTTTTTTTTTTTTGAGAGAGTCTCACCCTGTTGCCCAGGCTGGAGTGCAGTGGTACAATCTCGGCTCGCTGCAACCTCTGCCTCCCGGGTTCAAGCTATTCTCCTGCCTCAGCTTCTGAGCAGCTGGGATTACAGGCGCCCACCACCATGCCCTGCTAATTTTTTTGAATTTTTTACTTTTAATAGAGACGGGATTTTACCATGTTGGCCAGGCTGTTCTCAAACCCCTGACCTCAGATGATCCACCTGCCTCGGACTCCCAAAGTGCTGGAATTACAGGCATGAGCTACTGTGCCAGGCCAGAATATTATATTTCTATTCAAGGGGGAACCGAATGTTATCTCAGCTCCAGACGTAAATTTAGGAGTATTTCTCATTCATTATAATGGTGTAATATCTAAGAGTATGGGCTTATCAGCTAGACAGTCTGAATTCAAACTTTGGCTTTTCTATTTTCTAGCTGTATAACTTTAGGCAAATTGAGTAACCCAAGTAGAATTGAGAACAAATAAGTAGTTGGAAAAGGTAGAAATATTTTTAAGAGTCTTTTCAAATAATGTAAATATTTTTCCTTAATACTAAAAACAAACTGTGACAATAGCGTCTTAAAATTTAGTTTCAATGTGGAGTTTGAAACCAAATCAATAAAGTTTTTGTACTCTGTAATATTAAAACCATTGATCATTCCTGCACTGTGAATGCCTATTTTACCCACATAATGACTTTGTAATGTCACACACTGGCCACTGGAAAATGCCATTCACTGAATCATGCATATCTCCTAAATGTTAACACATTTCATAATACAGTATCAAAAAAACCTCATTTGTTAACGTTGCCACCAGTTGTATTAGACAAGTCTTGAAATATTAAGATATGTCAGGCTCATAATGAATACAAGTTTGCCAAAATTCTAATTTTCATTTGAAAGCTACAATTTTACTACTGGCAACCTATTTGTCAGGTTTATATAACAGGCTCACTTTGTTCAATTCTGAGAAATGGCTACCTGATACCATAAACCTAATAACCACAGTTTGTCTGTAAGAAATTTGTTCAAGTAAAAATGGTATTCCATAAAAAAAAGCATGTATTTCAGACTCCAAATAAAACAACTGCATTTCTGTAAAATAACTATTATGTTTTGCTATGCAGAAGTGCTTTATATATAATTCTCATTTCATCCCACAGATTATTACAGACATGTACTCAGGAAGTTGAGATATTAAAAATTAGTATTATAGCTTTATTAAAGACAGAAACTGCCATTAAAAAAATTCAAATGCGGCCGGGCGATGGCTCATACCTGTAATCCCAGCACTTTGGGAGGCTGAGACGGGCGGATCACGAGGTCAGGAGATCGAGACCATCCTGGCTAACACGGTGAAAACCCGTCTCTACTAAAAATACAAAAAAATTAGCCAGGGGTAGGGGCGGGGGCCTGTAGTCCCAGCTACTCGGGAGGCTGAGGCAGGACAATGGCATGAACCCGGGAGGCGGAGCTTGCAGTGAGCCGAGATCGCGCCACTGCACTCCAGCCTGGGCAACCGAGCGAGACTCCATCTCAAAAAAAAAAAAAATATTCAAATGCGTTGCAGTGAGAAATAGAATCATTAGAAGTCAGTGTGTTGCACTACCTTGCATGCTAAGGTGTCAGCAGTTTAACTCAGTCGACCACTCAGTTTCCCATCCATGCAAATGGCAACAAGTGGGTTGCAAGAGTTCTTTAAACATTTTGGATGCAATTCTGTTAAATGTATACATTGCAAATAATTTCTTATTCTGTAGCTTGTCTTTTCATTTTCTTAAGTGTCTTTTGAAGAGATTTTTTTCAACTTTATTTTGATGAAGTTCAATTAGTCTATTTTTTCCTTGTGTCTTCTTTGTCCTAAGAAATCTTTGCATAATGTAGGGTCACTATATTTTCTTCTAAAAGTGTTAGAACTTACTTCTGGGCCTATGACCCATTTTTATTTATTTTTGTGTATGTTGTTAAGGGTCAATGTTTACATTTTTTTCATATAAATATCAAGTTGTCGGCACCGTCTGTTAAAAAAAACCTTTGTAATGGCTAATCTTTTATGTCATTAGATTTAATTTGATAATAGTTTAAGAATTTTTGTTCCTATATTCACGAGGGTTGCTTTCCTTTAACTTTTTTGTTTTGTCTTTGTCAGGTTTTACTATTAGAACAATACTAGTCTAGTAAAAAAAAAAACAACAAAACTAGGAAGTGTTCTCTCCCCTTCTATTTATAAGATTGGTGTTACTTCTTCCTTAAATGGTAAAATTTATGAGTGAAACTTGGAGTATTCATTGTAGGATTGGAGTTTTCTTTGTGGAAAGATATTTAATAATAATTTCAATTTCATTAGTAGATGTGAGGCTATTCAGATTTTGTCTGTTCTTGTGTCAATTTTGGTTTTATTTTTCAAAGAATTTTTCTATTTTGTCTAAGTTGTCAAATTTATCGGCATAAAAATGGTCATAAGTTTGTATCTTTTTAATCCAGGTAAGATCCACAGTGGCAGCTCTTCTTTCATTCCTGATAGTGATTTGTAATTTCTCTGGTTCCTTGATTGATAGGGATATACAGAGTTTGTTGACAGTTTGAGAACTCGATGTGGGTTTCATTGATTTTCTCCATTGTTTTATATATTATGGATTCCTATCCTTTATTATTTCCGTCTTTTTACTTGAGTTTACTTTGTTCTTATCTAGAATACAGGTTAGAATAGAACCTTAGACCATTATATTTGTGGCTTTTTGTTTTTTAATAGAAGCATATGTCTATCAATTTCTGATTTTTTAAAATTGAAATGATACAAAGTATGATCCCTGACCAAACAAGAATTAAATTAGAATTCAAGAAGAAAAATATACTTGGAAAATCTCAAGAATTTGTAAGTTAAAAAATACACTCCCCAGGGCTGGGCGCGGTGGCTCGCGCCCGTAATCCCAACACTTTGAGAGGCCGAGGTGGGCGGATCATGAGGTCAGGAGATCAAGACCATCGTGGCTAACACAGTGAAACCCCCTCTCTATTAAAAATACAAAAAATTAGCCAAGCATGGTGGCACACACCTGTAGTCCTAGCTACTCGGGAGGCTGAGGGAGGAGACTCACTTGAACCTGGGATGCAGAAGTTGCAGTGAGCCGAGATCACACCACTGCACTCCAGCCTGGGTGACAGAGTGAGACTTCTTCTCAAAAAAAAAAAAAAAAAAAAAAAAAAAAAAAAAAAAAAAAAAAAAAAAAAAAAAAAAATACACTCCCTCAAAAAAACCATGAGTTGAAGAAGAAATGTTCAAGAAAGTAAATTAGAAAACATTTTGAATTTAAAGAAAATGAAAATGGAACATGACAAAATCTGTGAGATGACACTGAAAGATTACTTAAGGGGGATGTTTGTAGCATTACATGCTTATCAGAAAAAAATCAGAGTTCTCAAATTAATAATTTAAGCTTCCTCATGAGCAACTAGAAAAAGAATACCAAAGTAAGTCCAAAGCAAGCAGAAAAAAGAAAATAATTAAGCTAAGGGCAGAAATCAATGAATTGAAGACAGAAAAAGAGTAGAGAAGGTTAATGAAATAAAACACTGGTTCTTTGAAAAGATTATAACATTAGACAATAGATAGACAAACCTGTATGTACCAAGGGTGACAAAAGTTAAAAAAAGACACAAATTATCATATTGGAAATGAAACAAGGGATATCAACTACAGAACCTGAATACATCAAAAGGATAATAATATGGAAATACCATGATTAACTCCACACACAAATTTGACAATTTAGATGAAAGGCAGTAATTCCTCAAAAAGAAGAAACTACTGCAATTCATTCTATATAAAATAGATAAAAGATATAGAGTAGTCCTATAACTACTAAGGAAATTTTTAGTACTAACTTTACCACCCACCACCACCTGCAAATCTCAAGGCCCAGATTGTTTCACAAAATTCTACCAAATATTTAAAGAAGAATTAACACTAGTTCTACACAATCCTCCAGAAAATAGAGGGAACATTTCCCAATTCAATTTGATGAAGCCAGGATTATCCTGAAACAAGAAAAAAAGAAAACCATGCCAGTGCCTCTCATGAATACAGACATTAAAATCATGACCAAATTATTAGCAAATACAATTCAGCAAATGCAAAAAGAATTATACATGCCATTCTCAAGTAGAGTTTATTCTAGGGAAAGACTGGTTCAAATACTTAAAAATCAAGCAGTGTAATCCATGATATTAACAGGCTAAGGAAGAAGTTACATGATCATACCAATCAATGAGGGCAAAGCGTTGAAAAAATTCAATACTCATTCGTGATAAAAAACTGCCATCAAAATAGGAACAGAAGAGAACTTCCTCAGTTTGGTAAAGAGCATCTACCAAAACCCTACAGCTAACATTACACTTTGAGGTGAAAGAATACTTCCTCCCTGATTTTGAGAACAAGGCAAGTGTAGTGGCTCTCACCACTTTTTTTTTTTTGAGACAGAGCCTTGTTCTGTCGCCCAGGCTGGATGGCTCACTACAACCTCCGCCTCCCAGGTTCAAGCAATTCTCCTGCCTCAGCCTCCCAAGTAGCTGGGACTATAGGTGCCCACCACCACGCCTGGCTAACTTTTTGTATTTTTAGTAGAGACAGGTGTTTCACCGTGTTAGCTAGGATGGTCTGGCTCTCACCATTCTTACACAACACAGTGCCAAGAAGTTCCAGTCAATGCCATAAGGCACAAAAGGAAATAAAAGGCGTACAGATCAACAGGGAAGAAATAAAGCTGCCTATGATTGTAGAGGACATAATTGTCTGTGTAGAAAATCCCCCAAAATCTACAAGAAACCTAGAACTAAGAAGTTCAGCAAGGCCAACAGTTACAAGATAGACATATAAAAATTAATTATATACACTAACAATGAACATATGGATATTGTTACACATACAGTACTCTTTATCGTAGCTCAAAAAATGAAATGTTTAGGTGTAAGTCTAACAAAATGTACAGAATGTTTCAGCATACACATTTGATTCCTGCTACTTTATTCCTCTTTGTCAAACTTGATTTAGATATTCTAGACTGTTGCCTTTCTATATATGGTGTACTGAAAATAATCAGTGTTGAAGTTAAAGATCTCAATAAATGGAGAGACATTCAGTCCGTGTCCCTGGGTTACCAGGTTCAACATAGTAAGGATGTCAATTCTTTTTAAATTAATACCTAGGTTTAATATAATTCCTATTAAAAATCCCAGGGCATTCTGTAGATAGAGTTAAGATTATTCTGAAACTTGTATGGAAAGGCATCCATCAAGAACATCTGCATCAATTTTGACAAAGAAGAATAAAGTAGCAAGAATCAATCTAACTGACCTCAAGGCTTATTATGTAGGGCCATAATCAATACTGTGAGATATTGGAAAAGGGACAGACACATAGATCAATGGAACAGAATAGAGAACCTATAATAAAAGTAGACTTAAAAAAATGCCCAAATAATTTTTGACACAGTTGGAAAGCAAAAATCCAACTTGATGTTTTTCTAGGAGGAAAGATACACTTTTTTTTCTTTCTTTTTTTTTTTTAAGACAGAGTCTCTTGCTCTGTTGCCCAGGCTGGAGTGTAGTGGTGCAATCTCGGCTCACTGCAACCTCTGCCTCCCAGGTTAAAGTAATTCTGCCTTTGTCTCCCGAGTAGCTGGGATTACAGGCACACACCACCACGCCTGGCGAATTTTTTGTATTTTTAGTAGAGACGGGGTTTCACCATGTTGGTCTGGCTGGTCTCGAACTCCTGACCTCAAGTGATCCACCTGCCTCGGCCTCCCAAAGTGCTGAGATTACAGGCTTGAGCCACCGTGCCTGGCTAAGACAGCCTTTTCAACAAATTGTGCTGGAGCAATTGGATAGCCATAGGCCAAAAAAAAAAAAAAAAAAAAAAAAGAACAGGTCACCTCTGGCTCCTTTCCATGCTACGGGTACATCCTTACTCAGTAATCAGGGCTCAGGTTCTGTTGGTGTAATGGTGTATGTTATAGCATTAGGCATGCTGGTGCCGTTTTAAATTAATGACCTCTGGCAAAATGTCAGAACCACATCTAACAAAAGCTTGAGGGGCTGGCACTTTGACACACCTTTTATTACATGAGTAAGTATCCCAATGGCAACAACAAAAACAGGGACTGGATTGTTGTTAGCCCTCTGTGTAGGGGCTTCATGAATAACATTGTACAAGAGAACCTGAGTGAATGCAACTATGCCATTAGTAAGACTTGGTCACTGTGGTCTGTGACAGAATGAGGTCCAGGATGGCAGATCACTTTGCGGCCATGGCCACAGCTTAGGAGAACCTAACAGAGGCATTATGCATCCAAATCATCCAGATCTCTCAGAGTTGACCCCATCTACGGGATAGGGGTTAGGCTGAGTTGGTGCAGTAAGCAGTCTGTCTATCCCTATCCTGAGGCCACTACCCCTGCAGGCCCCACTGCCCTTGTTACTTCACCCAGACCTTTTGGCCTCAGTGGTCTAGTCCAGGAAGGGAGGTCAGGTCCTAAACAAACTTGACATATCTGATAACATCGCCCACCACAATGGAAGGATCAGATGTCTGTGACCTGTACACAAATGTTTATGGTATTCATACTAGCAAAAAAACTAGAGTCATCATAGATATAAAGATACACACAGAGGAATATTATTTAGCGTTAAAAAGGACATGTTATTTGTGACATGTATTAACATAGAAGGGATACTGCTAAGCGAAATCAAAGAGGCACAAAAAGACAAATACTCTAATGATCTCACTCATATGTAAAATCTGAAAAAGTCAAACTCATAGAACCAGGGAGTAGAATGTGGTTGCCAAGGGCTGGGGAGCAGGGGAAGTGGGGAGATGTTTATCAAAGAATACAAAAGCATACTTATGCATGATGAGTAAGTTCTGGAGATCTGCTGTACAGCATGGTGACTATAGCTAATACTTTGTTATATATTTAAAATTTGCCAGAAGAATAGATCTTAAATGTTCTTACCATACACACAAAGAAGGTCATTGTGTGAGATATGTTAATTAGCTTGATTGTGGTAATCATTCCATAACATATACGAATATCAAAACATCACACTGTATACTATAAACATTACCATATCCTGTGGTACTACCCTTGAAATGCCTCAGACATTTCAGCTTCAGTCATCCAGTCCAGGAAGGGAAATCACTTCTTGAATGATGACATGTCTGACAACATTGCCCAGCCAAATGGAAGGATCAGATGTCCCTGGCACTATTAGAGGGACTCTAGCATCCTGGTATTTCTTGGTCCTGTATCCACCCTTGAGGGATCCCACAGGGAGTGCACCTGAGGGAAACACTGACTCCAGATTAAGATTTAGGGGGGCCTTTTGGGGTACTGTGGCAGCCTGAACTGCAAACCACCCACAGGATGTGCACTCTGAAAAGAGAAAATGGCTGGGAACACTGGGATTTGGATTTCACAGGCAGAGGCCATCATCTGGTCCACCTGTACCTCCTCCAAGCTCAGTGCTTCTCAACATGTGCTGCAATCATGTGGTTCCCTTGCCCTGGAGCGGTGTTTAGTGTCCATACTGCCTTATTCAGATGGGTTGGTACCACCCCACTAGTAGGCTATCTTGATGTCCTTCCTTCACTCGTTGTGAGCTGGCTTTCCATTGTTCAACAGCTCTATTGGACTGAGGATGACAGGGTGCATGGAAAACCCATTGTATTCCATGAGTGTGCCTGTTGTCATGTTCCTTGGGCAGTAAAGGAGGTTCCTTGCCAGAGCAAAGTTTTACAGGGTATCCAAAAACATAATTTAAGTTTCCCTAAAAGGTGGCTATGGTATTCCCAGCATCCACAGGTGACACGTATTTGTCCTTGCCAGTTAGCAACCTTTTGCCATACTCCTTGTAACCACACAGATCTTTTCCCACTTGGTTGTCATTCACCTGACCATAGCAAGGCTGTTCTTTTTGACAACTAGTGAGAAGTGGGGAGAGGTGGGTTAGTCCAAGGTCACCTGGAGAACGGTCTTGCAGGTGGCGGTTCAAATCACAATTCAATTTTATTAGGGTAAACTGTAAACTGCAAACTGCTTGTCTATTTCACAAAGATTCTCTTTGATAACGTTCTAGCCAGGTTCCTCTGAGCCCTTTCTACATCTAAATAAACCTTTGCCTGTAAAGATCCGAAAAATACACTAGCAGTTTCTAACAGCTCAAAGCCACATCCATAGGTTGACTATCCTCCTCCTGAAAGTCAACTCCTGAGAAAACTCAAGGTTGCTAAGAGTTTACTGTTTCTTCCAACCAACACTTGAAGGTGGAGTCCCAGTCTCTGTGGGAGGTTAAGAGCCTACCTTGGCATTACAGCCAGTTAACAAATCTAAATGGGTTTCACACAGACCAACTCCCTTTCCTGTTTATATATATCCCTGACTCTACTAAGCCCCCACTTATCCCCCTCTCTATTCCCTCATTCTCCCTTTAAGACACCCAGTCACCTCAATACAAATCAAAATTGAGTTCAGTTCATACTGGACTCTTCTTAATGCAGGAGTATGTTAACTGATTTAAATCTATCCTTACTAACTAGTATCTGGCTTTATCTTTGATATGTTCTGTATCTGCAGAGTTCAGGGGTTAATTACTTTAGCTGACTTCATCTACTAAGTCTGGGGACCTCCTTCTCCAGGTCCTCGTTTATCCCTTCTGAGACGTCTCCTTCACTTTCTGGAAGCTGTGGTTAGCCCAGATCCCATCTTTTAGTTCTCCAGACCAGAAAGACCCCAGGCTTTCCACTGCAGCCTTAGCTGTCCTACAGCTGCATCGTGACTATAGCTGGTACTTAGGTCAAAAACATTAACCTTAGCTTGTGCCTGTCTCTTCCTCCATATTTTATCTCCCATCCAAACTCTTTCTAGTTTTTCTTCAGTTTCCTGAACTCTCAGGTAGTTGTTTCTTGTATTTTGCCCAGAATCTATATTTATCATCTGTGGGAATGTTGGCCTTTAGATTATGCCACCCTATTGGAAGAGAAAATTTCATGTGTTTGCTTTGCATCTGCTGTGAGCTTACTTGAAATGCCAAAACCGCCACCACCACAATGAATCCTCTCTTCACATGGTTGAGGTTCTTCTTTAAGATAACATTCACGTTGTACATACTGCTCATACAGGTATTTTTCTTAAATTTATTCTGTACAATAAATACAAATGTTCAAGCTGTCAGTGACGTAGTATATCTTAGGTTCTGGAGACTGACAAGATTTGTACATGGGCCCTGACACTCCTAACTGTATTATCACCCTGAGCAAGTTTCCCAACTTTTCTGCTCAATTCCTCGATTACACCATGCTGACAACAACAGTATTTACCTCACTAGGTTACTTTGAGGATTCAATATGACAATACATACAAATGAGAACAGCAGCTAATGTAAAGAAAGAGCTTGGTAAATATTAGTTAACTCATATTACTGCAGATGTGTGAAACAAATGTCCCCAATCCCCTTAATGTCTTCCCTCTAATGAAAAAAAATTACAAAAATTTAATACATGTTTGAGGATTTTCAAAGATCAAGATTATACAAGATAAAAATCACGAAAGCATACAAGCAAAAAATTTTAGGCGAGAAAAGGAAATGAGTACATCAGCCAAAATAGTCAACCTCCCAAATTATTTTTAAAACGTTGGCTAAAACAGCAATGAAGTGCCACTTAATAACTGTTAAATCAGAAATATTAAAATTAACAGCAAGTACTGACTAATTTGTATACTATGGTATACTTTAATGTTGACAGTGTGAATTGATAACTGTTTTGGCACAGTTTGTAACACATTTGAAAGGAAACAAAAACACTGTAATATTTGACATTGGACTTTCTGTAACTCAACATTTACAACATTATTTCCTCTCCCCTCCACAGTGGACAGAACTAATTTCAGATTCAATCCTTTCCACTGTGTCCCATAATATCAAATACTGCATGTTTTCTGACATCTCATATGTATGGAGAATGAAGGGTGGGAAATGTCAAGCCCAGGGCCAGGAAGTACAGCCATGTATCAGGGGCAGTATGATAATAACACTAAGGAAGTAAGACTAAAAAATCAAGAAGAGCTGTGGGGCCAAAATAACACATGGGAGATCAGATTACAACACGTCAGACCTTTCATGATCCAGTTTGGAGTCACTGTTCTAGTGATGATGTACCTAGAGATACTAAAAACTGTAGACAGTATTCTCATGGTGTTTGCTAGTGTCATCTTTCAAGTTCTAAAGGAATTTCATCCCTTTGAACTGGAAAGCAGAAGACAAATAATCATCCAACTTTTGAGTTATTTTGGTGGAATAGATGGATTGAGTTATTTATATATATCAGACTCAGGGAAAAATAAATTTGGTTTAGTCTACTGGCACCTACATTCTTGTTTACCAATAGGTTGTTAATGATTGGATTATGAAAAGGCTGACAAAAATCTTGGAAAATATTAACAGACTTCAGATAAATTCGCAGCAGATAGTACCACGCAACACATTTCCTCCTAAGCTTTGATTTAAAAATACTTATAAAGCTTAAAAAAACAAAAACATTAAAGTCGTAGAGACCAATTATTAAGCATACAGGAAAATGATATTCATGTATCATTAAAATAAGGATTCTTTCAAGATCTGCTTTCTATCTCAGTCTAAATCAGGGGTCTGGAGTTGTGGCCTTAAACTAGCCTCAAACAGCTCCGTGCATGCGTAATAGCTTTATATGTGTTCCCTTTGTTGGTCCAGTTACCTGATTTATAATTCTTCCTTACCTGAATGACTTTATTAGAATAGAAAACACATTAATATTGCCTTAGGAATTAAATCAATTAAACACTGATGATCAGCTACATTTATCATGTAATTTAATCTGCTTTTTTGTATATTAGCTTTTACACATGGAATCAGGTATCTCAGGATCCCTAATATATAAAAGACCTGCATAAGAAAAAAACATTTGATGATATGCATAAAATCACAACCACAATAATTGGACCATAATTAGACTAGTTAAGAGATGAGGAATATATGCTCATTTGTAAGTGATAAGTGATTATTTAAAGAGAAAACATGGGTTAAGTAACATAACATTAATTTTTTTTATATAAACAAATTAGTTATCTCAAGTCCTTAAAATTTATGTTTAAAAAAGTAGGTCAAGATGAAGAAATAAATTTGTAGTTTAAACTTCCACATGTGCTCCTTTGGGTGGTTTTGCCTTGGATTTTGCTTCCTTTGAAATCTTTCCATTTTGACATTGAGTAAATCTGGCTACCGTAGAAACACCATCCACAAACTTGGTTTTGAAAAGAACGTTTGCATTGTTGAACATACCTTCTTTTAGTGACACCACAATGAACTTAAGGAAAAAAGAAAAAAAGTATAAAAAATACTTTTTGTGTTATACTTGAAGTTTACTCCTTTATACTGGTGATAAGAATGGTTTGGAGATAATTTTGATTTTATTTCTTTAAATAGTTATATGAGGCACCTAAATGAATGCTAGCTGTCCGTATTGTTTTAGAAGTCTCTTAATTTTACTCTGAGTGTTTCATTACCCAATTTTACTATTTCCTGGTGGTTGACTGCTCGTTGCTATCTTTTGTAGCTGGCATTCAGTTTTGTTGCTAACTAAAGCTGCTCCAGTGAGATATTTTTTCTTGTGATATTTTAATATCAAAGAAGGTTTCAAGTTCCTATAGCACACCACTAGCCCAAACAGAACTTTAGAATAATTAGGCACTGCCCTGCCGCCCCGTTCAATGTTATTTGCCAAAACACTGCTGTAATGAATACACAATCCATGGTAACTATGAGTGGAGTCCCCAGAGTTGTACAATGCATAATTTATGCAAGCATATTTGGTAGCCCCAGCTCCTACAGCAATAGTGCAATAAAAACAAACTGTTCTTAGCTTCAAGAAGCTTTGTTCTACTTTTTAGCCATCAGAAATTAAATTCCCCCATCAGGTGTCACATGATTTTGATACCTGATTTAAACATCCCTGAGACAGTTTTGTTTTGATTGTAAATCTTTATGGCAGTTAACTAGATAAAACAATTATATTAACCCTAAATCAATTCTGTATTATGACTAAATTGGAATCTCCCTCATGCTACAACCAACATTTTTAATGCCTAGCTCTTTCTTAAAAAGGAGAGTGAAACTTTTTTCCTTCTATACCTATTTAAATAGATATACAATGCTTTACTATTTATCAACCCTAAATATCTCATTAACATTGACTACTATTAAAGAATGGTTTTAGAAAAATAGTCTAATTAAACTATTACTGAGACTTTTTTTTCTGGTTCTTACCTGAGAATGTGTGAAGTGAGTACGCAGCATCTGTCCAATGTTTTGGGTATGAGAAAGATCCAAGGCTGCATCTACCTCATCAAGGATATAAATTGGAGCAGGTTTGAAGAGGAGCATGGACAGTATTAATGACAAGGCCACTAAAGACCTAAGAAAAGGCCAGAAGAAAAGCCATAAAAATTTGATTTTATCACTTATCAAAACACTGAAGCAAATATGTGATCCTATTATTGTGAATAGAGCACATTTATCTGAAAGGTAGTCATATAAAAAAAGAATCTTGAGTTTCAAACTTTAACACTTTTGTTGTATTAAAATATTTCTTTTTCTTTTATTTTAGCTTTCCATTTGTCCTCTTTTCAGAAGAACGCTATTTTCATAGACAATTTTAATACTGACATATTACGTTTGGCACCTATTCTTAAGATCATGTTAGTTTTAAAAGTTCTTTTTTTTCCCTTCCCCAGTTGGCTCATTAGAGCCTAGGTGGCAGGTGAGTAAGAGCTATGGTCATTATTTAAGACAATAACTATCATCTTGGTAACAGTAACTGGGTTAGATGTCATTTTTCAAACTTTCATAATGTACCACACTTACATAAACATGCACAGACACACAATCTCTCTCTATATATTTTTTTGGTACCATTTGTGAATAAGTTGTATAGACTATGGCCCACTACTCTAAGTACATCACTGTCAAAAGTTCAATCTTTTTTTTTTTTGAGACGAGTCTCCCTCTGTCGCCCAGGCTGGAGTGCAGTGGCACAATCTCGGCTCACTGCAAGCTCCGCCTCCCAGGTTCACGCCATTCTCCTGCTTCAGCCTCTCCGAGTAGCTGGACTACAGGCACCCGCCACCATGCCCAGCTAATTTTTTTTTTGTATTTTTAGTAGAGACGGGGTTTCACCGTGGTCTTGATCTCCTGACCTCGTGATCCGCCCGCCTTGGCCTCCCAAAGTGCTGGGATTACAAGCGTGAGCCACCGCGCCCAGCCAAAAGTTCAAACAATCTTATGTAAAATTCATAGTTACACCTAATCTCAGGTTCCACAGCACTATTTTCAGTTCTCTTCTAGCTTACTGCAGCTCATTCTAATCTGGTATGAAGAATCATAATAATTATTATATTTTTTCCTTACAAATATATAATTCATAAAAAGCCTTATTTTAATATATTTATAATTACTTAACATTAGACTAAAAATTAGAGTAGCATTTGTAATATACTTACTCTGTAACTTCAAGTACATCCTGGCATACAGTACTAGAATAGGCAACTCAATGCTTGCTGCATTCTTTTTTGTTTTTTGAGAGTCTTGCTCTGTCACCCAGGATGAAGTGCAGTAGCACGACCTCGGTTCACTGCAACCTCTGCCTCTGAGGTTCAAGCAATTCTACTGCCACAGCCTCCCTAGTAGCTGAGATTATGAGATTACAGGTACATGCCACCACACCCAGCTAATTTTTGTAGTTTTAGTACAGACAGGATTTCACCATGTTGGCCAGGATGATCTCAAACTCGTGACCTCAAGTGATCCATCCGCCTTGGCCTCCCAAAGTGCTAGGATTACAGGCATGAGCCACCATACCCGGCCCAAGGCTTGCCGCACTCTAATAGGGCTATTTATTAAGAAATATATAAGTAGGGAAAAAATGCGTACACAAGTAGAGAAAAATTGCTAGCAAAAAAAAAAAAAAAGAATAAAACAGTATCATCAAAACCAAATCACAGTGAGACTGTTAATCACCTCTATAAAAGGGAGCTAAACTCATTCAGCCAACCTAAAATTATGTTTCTCTTTCTCTGTGATGAGTGCCTCAAGTATTGAGTTTTAAACTTAAAAAAAAAAAAAAAATTCTGCTATGCTGAAGAGTTTAATCTAAAAATAACTTTATAGCATCTTAATTACAGAAATAATTTATAGGTCCCAGTAAGAAGAGAAGCATATATTTTATATTTTCCTCAAAACATTTTCTAGGGTTTCGGCAAATATAGCTAAAGATATTGGGAACTAAACTGTGGAATCCAATTTTTATGAACAGGCAGCAGGAGCTGTATTTTTTATTCTTATTTACAAATTTTATAAAAATATAAAATAAAATATATTTCTACTCATAAAAATGATAAAAAGGGGTCATAAGGAACATTAGCAGGTGTCAATATTTTCTATGTATATAAAAAAAGGGTTACATGATGGTATTACGGGACAGAGAAGACCAATTCAAGGCCTATGGATTACATACCATGCAGGAGAAAAAACCAATTACTAAATGAATCACTAATTTCAATTATGTGAATATTCACAACCTTCTTTCAGGAGGTTTTAATTAATTGGCTATCGCTGGGTAAGGTGTAAATCGGTAGGTAAGGTGTAAGGACATATGACCTTTTAGGTTTCTATCACTATGCTGATTTTCTGAATCACTGTGTAAGGTCGGGAGAAACTTCCCTGAACTCCAAATCCATGTTATTTTCCAACACTCTTCCTTTATGTAGATCCAAGGTTCCATCTGGTATCATTTTCCTTTTGCCTGAGAACTTCCTTTAACCTGTATTATGGTTCTGCTGGTTTTGTCTGAAAAGTAGTATTCATATTGCCTTCAATTTGAAGAATATTTCTGTTAGATATACAATTCTAAGTTGACATATACTTTCAGCACTTCACGGATGTTCCAGACTTCTGGCTTACATAGCGTTTAACAAGAAGTCTAAAGTCATTTTTATTTTTGTTCACTAGCACATAATATGTCTCTTTTCCTCTAGCTGCTTTTAGGATTTTTCTCCTATCACTGGTTTTCAGCAGTTTTATGTATCTTTTGCTTTGTTATTTTTTATGTGTTTCTGTTTATGTTGCCTGAGGTTGATAGAACTCAAGTCTGTGGGTTTACAGAATTCATCAAATCTAGAAAATATGGGGCCATAATTTCTTCAAGTATTCCTCTGCTTTTGGAACTCCAATTACTTGCCCATTAGACAGCTTCCCTTAGGACACTGAAGCTGGTTGTTGTTTTTTTTTCCAGTTTTTTATTTCTCAATGTAGCTTGAATAGATTCTGTTCTATTGCTATGTCTTCAAATTTACTCATTTTTCTTTTACAGTATCTCATCTGCTGTTAATCTCATGCAGTAAACTTTTTTTTAATCTCTAGAAAGTTCACTTAATTCTTTTTAGTAGCTTCTATTTCTCTCATTATGTTCATGTTTTCTTGGATTAACTTGTCTCCTACTTGCATCATCTGTCATTTCAGAGTCTGTTTCTACTCACTAATTTTTCTCTTTAATTTTGATTACATGCTGCTCATTGTGGTTATATTGTTTAGTATCTCAATTTTTTTAACCTTCTTTAAAGAACACTGGCCTTTGTTCTGATAAACAAGTAAGTTTGATCCCTTCAAAAAATTTGTTCAGTTTCTTGGGATGTGTCTAGATTAGGCTTTACTTCAGGGACAGTAGAGACCTAAAGCCAAGGTGTAGCACTCTAGGGCTTTGCACAATTCTAATCTGTCTTTCTAACTTAGTGATACTACTGACCTCTGTTTGGGCAACTGAAGTCCAAAAACTGCCTCTAGAGAGAAAGCCAGGGTGAACATAGGGCTCAGCATTTCTGTTTCATCTTGTCCTGGACTATTCATTTTCTAATATTTGAAAATAGATTTTTTAAAAACATATTTTGTCTAATTTTCTATTTGCTTATTCCTCCTTTGTCACCTATTTTAATCAAATGTTTTAACCAAATTGTTTAGTCTTACATATTAGGCTTCTTAAATTCTACATGCAAAGGTAGTTAAAACACAAATACAATTTTAAGGTAAGGAGAAGAATTATAATAAAGTAAAAGGAATGAAAATTGTAATATTTATAATATAGCAAAGTGATTCCTCACCTCTGACCACCACTAAGTTCAGTTAGGTTTTCTTTCCAGGTATTTCCTAAGGCAACCTTGAACTCCAGACCATCCAAAACAGTTTGACCCTCTGGTGGTGCAAGCATAGCATTAGCACCAGGTAAAAGAGTAGAAAAAATAGACCCAAAGTCCTTGTTCACCTGGATTTAAAAAATAAAAAAGTTAAAACATCAGGATGCTTTCCAAGAAGAATCAATTGTTGATGTATGTATATGCAACACAGCAGGTCTACTTTGTCTATTATGCTAACTCAGGGGCTGACAAACTATGGCCCATGGGAAAAATCTGGATATGCTCATTCATTTACAAAGTGTCTATCGGTGCTAGTGATTCGACAAAATCAGGTAGTTGCAACAGAGACTGGATGGGCTCCCAAGCAAAAAATATTTACTATCTGGCCCTTTACAAAAATGAATTACTGAATCCTGCTCTAATTTCCCAGGGAACTAGAAGGCACACCTCTAACTCTACTCCAAAGTTTTGACACTTTTGTAGAACATACTGCAGGAATCCTCAAGATAAACACAATTGTATCACATGAGGAAAAAAACACAAAATAGAGAAGTAAACGAAAAAAGAAAACTCTTTTTGGAATAAAATGTTCTCTTATAAAACTTTTCTTTTTCCTGTTGACGGATAGAATAGGATGGATCCAAAGGCCTAAGTACATCAGTGTGAGGCCCAGGAGAAAAAGGGGCATGAAATCAAAGGACCAGATCCGTTAAAGCGTTCTTTCCTACATGCCTCATCTCCTAGCCGAAGAGGTTAAGCTGTTGAGGAAATAGGATTACATCCCAAGAGAAAAGAAAGCTGTTTGGCCTGCCCCTGTCTTGCCACAGAAGGAGACAGAGATTTAGGGCCAAAAATCCTAGCTTGTGATAGGGTAATTTTTGTTCATACGCATTTGATTGATGATTTGGGAATTTGGCCATCTGTCTTCAAAGACATGACTAATATTCTTAGTTCGGCAGTGAAACTTGAAAGCCTAACACACACACACAAAAAGCACCTGACAGCCAAGTTCTCTAGCAAAATCTCCAAATTCAAATGCAGGTATACAATATTCAAATGTAAATATACTTTTTAATGAATACTTATAGTAACAAGAAAATCTCACAGACACAAGCAGTGATCCTAAATATAGATTTACTAAGTAACACACATTTTAAAAGCAAGTACATGGCTGCTGAAGAGTGGAAGCAAGTTCTAGGCCAAGTGTGGGAGAGGCAGCTCAGGACCAAGAGAGAGGAATGCTACTAAACTTGAACCAGAGACCCAATGTGAAACTTCCTCCAAAAGAGAATGGACAGAGAAGAATACAGCCCTATGCTACACAGAAAATGAGTTATATTCATAGATCGATATAAAGATGAAATAAAAGAGAATTCTGCAAGTCCAATGAGGCTATGAAGAAAATAAACCAAAAACAAAAAAAGCCGAGAATACTCTGGCTTTGTCACTTTGTCAATCAAGTATGCCTGAAGCCAAAAAACAGTACCTACTTCGTTAGGTTATTGTGAAGATTAGATGAGAAAATTAATTTGAGAATAGTGACTGGCATATAATAAGCACTGAATAAATGTTACTGGCTTTGGAAGAACCTTGGAAATTTGGGAAGAGGAGGATATGTTTAAACAATAAATTCTGATTTGTACTAAGTCCAGGAACCCTGGTGGGAAAAAAGAAAAAAAAAAACCTCTCAGATCCAGTGTTAAATCGTAATGCTGCACACCAATTAATAGGGTCAGCCTTTTGCTTCCATTTTTAAGAGAAAAATAGTACAGGGAATGGAGTACTGAAAATAAGTCTTAGAGAAGAAAAAAACAAGGTGACTAAAAGGGATAATTGTGCTGCATTACTGAAGATAGAGTTCCTAAAGAATTACAAAGAGAAAAAGAGGAAAGGTGCCCCATTAAAACCCAGAAGGCACAGGTTTGCTAAACTACCAAACAGCACAGTAACTCTATATTTGGAATCTTTGAAGTAAGAATCTTCTGCCATAGTAAAAATGGAAAAACTTCCACATGACAGGCTAAGGAATTACCCTATAGGAGACAGATACATGAAGTCAGGGAAGTAGAAATAACAGTAAAGAAGCCTGAGATCCGCCAAAGTTGTCATAAAACAAAACGGAATTGGGATTTTGTTGAGTAAGCATCCTGTAAAAGAGAATACTAAACTTGGCTTGTTTACTGTCCAATTTTTAAAGAAGTACAAGAATGCCAGGATCTGATAGTAGTCAAGTTCAAAAAGAAAAAATGCATTTAAAAGTCAGAGGTTTTAATTAAGTGTGAATATGTGCCTCATTCAAACATAGATCAGCCATTTCAAATTTCTTAGAGTATAAATCCACTGATGATATTTTTTCATCCTTGCCACCTCACATAAAACAAAACATAAAAAATACCTTTTGCCATGCAATATTTAGGGCTTGGTTTTTCTTCTGGTCAAGGTCTTCTATAGTTGTAAGAATTTTGGATTTGTCATTTTCTACAATTCTCTTCTTCTTCATCAAGTCATTATACTAAGAGATAAAAAACATGGTTAACTGGGAAAATACAAAATCTCTTCTATATTCTGGAATTCAGTCAGAAATAAACAGGTTTCATTATTTTTATATATAATACATACATTCCTATTTACCAAAAAGATATAATGCACTAAGAATTATATATACTTACATGCTATACATATACTGTATGATGTGTGTGTATATACATACTCTTAACAAAATTAGGAATAAAATCATCCATATGTATGTAACAAAATTAAATTGCTAGAACTAAGAATTTATAAGACAAAGTCCTTAAAATATTTTGACTCCACTAATATTCCCTTATCTCCTTAGCAGCCAAGGCAAAAAAAAAGAAAAAAAAAGTGTTATATATAAACTTAAGTAAAAGTAGCCCTGAAAGCTCTCCTCTTAAGGTCAACCTTAGCAGTGACATGAACAAAATTTTGATCCTTCACCATGATATATATGAACCACATAAATTGGACCTTATTTGTTTTTTAATTTTACTTTAAGTTCTGGGATACACGTGCAGAATGTGCAGGTTTGTTACATAGGTATACATGTGCCATGGTGGTTTGCTGCACCAGTCAACCAGGTTTTAAGCCCTGTATGCATCAGGATAAAGGGAATTGGACCTTATTTGTCCCTTGACTTTATGGCATTAAACTCCTCCCCGAGTTCTGGCCATATAGTCTTTTACAGCTCTTTCGAACATAATAAACTCACTCTTGTCTTATGGCCCCTGCATTGTTCTCCCCTCCTGCAATGCTCTTTCTATGACGTAACGGTTGCCTGAAATTTCAGCTCAAATATCACCACTTTAGAGTAGTCTTCCTTCGAGCAAGGCTGTTGAGGGATAATCATACCATGAACAGCAGTGGGACTTCCTAAAACTCTTCCTAATTCATTTCTCCTCAAAGCCCTACATTTCAAGGAGGCTTCACATTCACCTTTAACAATTCTAGCCAGTCCTGCTGTTTTCCTTGCTGTCCCTCTTCTTTACAGCCATGCTCCCCAAACCTTCTCTCTACATTTTTATCTTATTTTTTCATGAAAATCCATGTAACTGCTTATGTAGATAGACATAAAACACAAGAAAAAAAGGCCATCTGCTGGTCAACAATTTAGGCTTCTCCTCTGGTAAGGAGATGGGAGTTGATAAATTCTTTTGAAAAAAATATTAGACTCAGGTCTCATCTAATAGAAGTAAACAAGTAAAGGTGAACAAGTTTCATGTTATGCAGATCAAATTCAGACCAAAGTTTTCCTTCTACAAATATACCACATATTGCAAAGCTTTAATGTAGAAATGAAAACCAGCAGGAGCATTTTCTAGAGAGATCACAATACCTGCATGATTCATCTGTTTGGTATCTAACATAATATAGACTCTTTGCACATATTCATGCCAAAAACAGTTAAAAAAAAAAAGTTATGGTAAAATGTCTTCAAAGTAATTGTGCTATTACCAGTGTCGCAGATTTCCCATGAATTTTACTCTATGATTTGCAAATTCAAACAGAATTGTGCAGCATTAAGGAAGGTATGGGGCATTAATATAAAATTACTAAGATAGCCATTTCATATGGCTATCTTAAGAGTAGGGAATGCTTCCCCCACTGGGTTTTTCTCGTGATGGGTCCTCCCAAGTTCATCACTAGATGACAGTAAACTCCCTTCCCAAACTCAAAAAGTTTTGTCAGGTTAGGGGAGAATAACATTATTAAGTAATTGAGAGCATTAAAACTGAGAAGAGGCTGCAGAATTTGCAGATTAGTGAAACAGTATTTATGTATATAATGGCTTTAGTCATTTCTTATATAATAGTTTCAGTATACAGTAGAGTCAGGAGGACGAAAGCATATCCTATTCAAGGCTTTTCAATGCAAGTGAAAGAAATGATAGAAATGTGAGGAATTACGTTTGACAAAGAACAAAAGCCAGTGAAAAAGTCATTCCAAGTGTAACAGAATGTAAAAACAACTAATGACGCATAAGAGTAATAAGAAAAAAATGATGAAAAAAGAAAAAGGAAAGCAGGAAGAAAAGTATCAAGGACATCTGCCAAAGGTTAACTCTAATAATTGCATCAGGGGTCATAAAGAGCTATCAATGCTGGTCATGTTCTAATGTGGCCAGATATTCATAAGAAATTGACTTACTCGCTCTTCAGCTTCTGTCAGTACATTCATAGCTCTCATATTGACATTTCTTCCTAGTTTCTCCTTCATTTCTTGCAACTTCTGAAGTCTCTGACCAGCTTCTTTAGGGTTGTTAGTTTTGAAATCATAGGCACTATTAGGTTGGCCAAAGAGGTGTCTCTCTGCATTAATCCAGTCATAATCTTTCAACATTTTGGATACCTAGCCACATATAAAAATAGATGGAGATCTATGAATGTTTACAAACCTGTATGTATCAGCCAGTTTCTTAAATATTTAATACTTTTGAATCAAATACTGAAGAGGAAAAAACCTTCAATGACTAATTTTTTTCTTTTTTTTTTGAGATGGAGTTTCACTCTTGTTGCCCAAGCTGGAGTGCAATGGCATGATCTTGGCTGACCGCAACTTATGCCTCCCAGGTTCAAGCCATTCTGCTGCCTCAGCCTCTCGAGTAACTGAGATTACAGGTATGCACCACCACGCCCAGCTAATTTTGTATTTTTAGTAGAGAATGGGGTTTCTCCATGTTGGTCAGGCTGGTCTGGAACTCCCGACCTCAGGTGATCTGTCCACATCGGCTTCCCAGTGCTGGGATTACAGGCGTGAGCCACCATGCTAGGTGACTCATTTTTAAAAATGAGTTTCATTACTGACAAGAATAAAGATGAATATTTTTACCTGGAGCGCAGACTACAGAAACAAGACATTGTATAGCAAAAGATCTTCCTATTACTTTGGCATAAGAAGAGCCAACTCACAGAGAAATTTTTACAAAGTATATGCAAAGCACCTCCATTAGAATGAAATGCAAGTCAGGTAGAACTCCTTCAGAATTTACCAAATTCAATCTATTGCTTCAATTTATTGTGTTTTTTATAAACACAACTTATGAGAAGCTAAAATTCTTTTAATACTTAAGTCATAGATTTGGTAAAAATCATGGAAGCCTAATGCTGACTGAGACCTAATAATTTTTCTCTCAGAACTATATTTTAAGAAACTGCCCTAAACATTGACTCTATCCCTGCTCCCACCCTTTTGAAAAAGGCACAGTATAACAATTTTTCATGTAATACAACTGATTATACAGTTCAAATTATAGTGCTTAAAGAAGACTTTCTTCTACTAGAATTATGATTCATTCTCACTGGCAGAATCCAATCCTTGTTAATTTGTTGACTTGTATTAATTCCATGGATATGGTCTCACCTGTAGGCCCCAAAGTACAATGATCATTTCTAGTGTATCTTCCTTTTGACCTGTAAACTCTTTGAAAGCATTCTGTATGTGTTGCTCATCCTTACATTGTCAGTGCCTGGCACAGTATCTGATACTAGTAGGTATGTATAAATCTTTGATAAACTATGTTTTTCAAAGAATCATTGACTTCTTAGCAGACCCACTTGCAAGTCCCTCCTTTTACTCTTTCAATTGTAAATAAAATCTCCTAGCAATCACCAGTACTAGCATTTTCAATTACCAAAAAACTATTAGCAGTAACAATGCCACTGGTAATATTTTAGTCAGTCTACTATCACTAAGCTAATGGGAAATCAATAGTAACAAAGTGGTAGATTATAATGTAGCCCTAAAAAATGTTTAAATCAAGTTCCACGGTTCTTTCAGAAGAGGGGGAGATTGTTTTGTATGCTCTTGATCTTTCTGAAGTTAAAGTTCATGTATTTTTAGGATGCTAAAAAAAAATATCCTGAACATTAAAAAGGTGCCAAACTGTTACACACTCATAAGAAAACATGCTGGATGAATTATCAATACCATGTGAATGCAGCTTCTTAACCAAGCAATGAATTTCTGCAAAAGCATGTGTTCTCTTTAAAGCACTGAAGTAAAGGTGCTGTGATACATGAAAGAAACTGGGATAACCTCAAAAACATAGCTGCTTGGCAAAACATCAGATTTTTTATAAAGCTGCAAATACTGACAGCAGTGACACTCGTAAAGACAAGTGGAAGCCAATTCAGTCCTTTTTTTAGATTACCTGTATATATAGTTCTGTGAGTTCTTTAAATTCAATTTGAAATGAGGTAGAGAATATGTATCATTATTACTAGCACATCAGTAATTAGTTCCATCAACATTTGGAGGTGAAAAGTTATTTCCATGCGAGACCACTAAACATTTGGTAAATACATCTTGTAGATGGGAAAAAATATCTAAAGTTAAATCTAAAAATAAAACATTTGTGCAATTTGTTGAAAATTAGCATTGTTGAAAAGCAGTTAAAGCTGCAAGCTCAAATTTATGTCAGGCTGTAATTTTGCCATTTATATTTATAGAGTTCTCTATCTTTATAGAGTTCTCTATCAAGCAGTGTTCTAAAATTTTTCAAGAGCTCAGTAACAAAAATTTGATTTAGTATAAAAAATGCATACAAACGTATACCTTTGCAGCACCATCTTCAGCCTCCCGTTTATGTTTGCTGATGTTGTGGTCTAATTCCTTAATTTTAAGCTGAGAATCATTGTTTTGCTCCTTGTGTTTTGCCACTTCTGCATATTTAGCTTTAATTACAGTGTCTTGGGCTATTATGACCTCTTTTTGCTTAGTCACCTCTTCTTGAGCTTTATTTACTGACTCCTGAAACAAAAAAATTAAAGAAAATACGTGGTGAGGTAACATGTAAATAATTTTAATTTACTAAACAATTATCTGACAGATCCCTGGGCAAGATGGCAATGTGATTACAGGCAGAGAGATGATCACCTAACCCTCTATATTTTATATCACCATTAAAAGGACTAATCAATTTATACAAAGAAGAAAACTTGGATTATCCCTGGAAAAAGGGGTGGGGATACAATGCTCATGCTGCAAATGAGAGCGTTTCTGCTAAATGTAATGTAGATAGAATCAACTAAGTGAGTCAGCTAGAAGCTGACTGACCTATGCGATCCCAAAACTGGCAATTCTGGATCAGTAAAAGCTATTTGTGCCTCATTCTCTCATCACAACGAGTGAAAAGATTGAGAACACTAAAGTGAAACATCTTAAGCTAATGTTTCATAAAAAGATTAGCATTTTCAATTTCTCCAATTTGATAAATAAATCCTACCTTATTTTTAGCCACCTCCGCTGCCATTACTTCAATCTGACTTTCATAGGATTTGATAGCTTCATTCACAGCTTCAAGCTGTTGTTTGTAAGATGTATGCTCTCTCTTGAGCTCTTCCAGTTCCAGAGTGATAGCTTCAACTTCCTATAAAAAATACAGTATTTGGGTATTCATATAGGTTATTAACTACTGAAAAACAAATATGTACAGAACAATTAAATAAACAATAATCTCATGCAAGTAAGATCCACAGCTTTGTTACTACTCAGCTACCGAAAATACAGGTTAAGCTGCTTCCCCAGAAAAAGGAAGTTTATTTTCCTATATCAAAAAAAAAAAGGTATGTGTAATTTTTATTGGTTCATTTTCTTTATCCTTTATTCCTACAGGGAAAACAATATAACATGCTACATAACAGATGAATTAGTGGAAGTAAAGCTTTTTTAAAAACAAAATTGTTCAATGCGTAAAAAGTTTCTCAATATTCTTCTTTCCCACTACAGCCTTCAGTTCATTAGAAGAGCAGTCCTCAACCTTTTTGGCACCAAGGACCAGACTTGTGGAAGATGATTTTTCCATATGGCGGGCACAGGGAGAGAGTATGGTTTCAGGATAAAACCACCCCATCTCAGATCATCAGGCATTAGATTCTCATAAGGCATATGCAACCTAGATCCCTTGCATGCACAGTTCACAAAAGGGTCTGCACTCCTCTGAGAATCTAATGCCACCGCTGATCTGACAGAAGGTGGAACTCAGGCAGTAATCCTCATTTGCCTGCCATACACCTCCTCTGTTACTGGTCTGTGGCCTGGGGGTTGGTGACCCCTGCATTAGAAAATACTTTGTACAGCTATTTAATGACAAGAATCTTAGAGTGGGCTAAAAAAAAAATGCAAGGGAAATATATTTAGGTGAAATCGCATGAAAGTGATTAACAGCGTAGCCTTTGGAGACAAAAACCTAGGTTCAGATTCCAGCTTTGGCATTAGCTAAAAGATATAATAAAGTATCATCAGTTTACAACTGAATGACACCTTGTAAATATAACATGCTTTGTCTTCCATCATGCTTTCACAGTGCACATTCATTTAGGTGCTTACCAAATAAAAATGTCAACCTGCTGAATCTCTGATATGACATCCACAATATCAAATAATCCACTCCTGAAGAAAGGCCATCCACTCTTGAAGGAAGCATTTACCAACCGTCAACTTTGCCCTTTCCTTAAAATTAGCATCCCCTACTCACAACTATGAAACACTCGATTGCAGGGTTTTCAGATAAAAATATCCCTTATCCAAAGTGTGTAGGACCAGAAGTGTTTCAGACTTCAGATTTTTTTTTTAGATTTTGGAGTATTTGCATTATACTGACTAATTGAGTATCCCAAATCCAATCTGCTCCAATGAACATTTCCTTTGAGCCTCAGATCAACACTCAAAAAGTTTCTAATTCTGCCGTATTTTGGATTTGAGATGCTCATCATGTATACTCCTTTGACTTGTAAGAAGCATAATGTGTTTCCAAAGAATACTGCTCCCTTTTAGATTCTGAGATCAATTCTGATGAATAAGGTCAACCAATGATGCTCTACCACCTTCAGCTCTATGTTGACTTTAAAAGGTTGGTTCAATTTCAAAAAGAAGTTATTACCTGTTGTTTTTCTTTCATCTTCTTGCTAGATGCATCTGCCTTTGTTTTGGCACAATCCAGTTTTTTCTGAGCATCTTTCAGTTCTCGCTCTCTTTCAGCTTCTGCATTTTTCATTTTATTTTCCAAAACTTCATATTTTTCTTCTGCTTTTCTTTGGATTTCTTTAGTGTTTTTCAAAGTCTCCTCACTTTCCTCTGCATTACAAAGTAAGCAAATGTGTCTAAATTAACAGTTATAGGTAAAGGTTTACAAATTCAACTTTTAATAGAAGAAATGGTTTGGAAAATTACAGGGTACAATTTAAGAAACTTAACTATCCCAATGATATTCTAGAAATGGTATAATGAAACACAGATCCTACGTAAAAGCCATACTTGAATTATCTGAAGATCTGTAACAAAATAATTTCTTTTGCTATGAAATTGAACTTTATCTACAACTATCCTTTTACAAAGGTATTGAAGCAACCTATTTAAAAAAAAAAAAAAAAATAAAAAAAAAAAAAAAAATCACAGATCGTATTTTTAACACAACTGTATGCTTCCTAAAACCAGAACAGTATAACTATGGTATTTTTTCTATAATTGCTAGAAAGTGTGTAATTTCATAAACAAGCTTACATTATGTTCTTTGCCTATTTTATACATATTCAGGGAACTTCTCATTAAAGTCAACAAATTATATGACAGTATGCCTAGGATACAGCAAAGGAAAAACATCCCCAAATCTGTGAAAGAAAAAAATAAGGTCAGGCGCGGTAGTTCATGCCTATGTAATCCCAGCACTTTGGGAGGCCAAGGCAGGCAGATCATGAGGTCAAGAGATCAAGACCATCCTGACCAACATGGTGAAACCTCATCTCTACTAAAAATACAAAAATTAGCTGGGTGTGGTGGTGCACGCCTGTAGTCCCAGCTACTTGGGAGGCTGAGGAAGGCGCTTGAACCCAGGAGGCTAGAGGTTGCAGTGAGCTGAGATCACACCACTGCACTCCAGCCTGGGGACAGAGAGAGACTCCGTCTCAAAAAAATAAAAACTAAATAAAAGAGCAATACTGAATGAACATGTGTTGCTGTAACAACTGATGTATATTGTGAGTGTTTGTTAGGACCCAGGTGCAAATATAACCTTGGAAGTCATTACCACACAATTTCTTACACTACTTTTCATTGCAGAAAATACTATTAAAATATTAGTGGAGAAGCACATGTGTGGATATTGTCCTAATGAATGACAAAAATAAAAATTTAAACTACCATATACAATTAAATTCTAAGGAAAACATACAAGCTATCTTAAAATTAGGGAAATGGCTATAAAGTGAATTACACTAAACATTAAAAACTTTTGTATAACAAAAATACCATGAACACAAAATTAAAAGACCAGTACATAGCCAAAAAAGATGGTAAAAGGATATTTGCAATGCACATAACCTATAAGAAATTAGGACTCTTAAGAATGAGAACAGTGGGAAAAAAAAACCAATAAACAGAAAATTCACAGAAGTATAAACCCAAAGATCCAATGAACATACAAAAAAGATCCCAAATTTCATCAGCAATTAGGGACACGGAAATTAAATGCTAATGCATGCTATCTTTTCACAACCAACAGATTTGGAAAATTTTTAAAGTCTGGAGAAAAAAAGAACTTGGAGAAATGAAAACTTTCATATGCTACTGGTGGAAATGAGTATTGGTAAAAACGAACAGACCTTTGACAATATATAATAAAGATGAAAATGACCATACCCTAAGACCTAGAAATCTCATACTTGGATTTTCCCTAAATAAACTTTATCATATATATCTTAAACGTAGCACAGGTAGAGAAGATACCTAACGTAAGGTAACGGATATGAATAAAACCAGAGATTAAGCATGGACTGTTTTCATCTTACCAATGGTTTTTTTAAGGGCATCTAATTCTTCTTGTTGCTTGTGATATGAGCTTTGCTGGAGCTTGGTTTGTAATAAATCTGCCTCTTCAGTTTTCATCTCCCACTGTTGTTTTAGTTGGCGATACCTTACAAAAACAGAAACATGTAAGAAATGACTGTCATTTTTCTGGTATTTGAGAAATACATTCAAACTTCAGATTCTTACCTAAATTAAACTCACATACATTATGAACAGTATAAGATGCTACTGGTTACAGGAAAAATTTTGATGGCTTTCAAGTTTCTGAGGCACCAATTAACTCAAATTTAGATCTGATCATTGAAAGTAAACAACTCTCAATGACTAAAATCCTTAATAACTATTTACATTAGAAATATTTAACAGCTAGGTTTCCTTAAAAATAATCCCTCTTGCTAACTAAAAAGAAAAAAAAATCAAACCAACTACTCACCACGAAAAATGATTAATTATAACAATTACATAAAATTTCAAAAATGTAGTTATTAACCTCATTTTCAAATGTTAAAAATAATAATAATGTTCCCTACTTTTAGTGTAAAAAAAAAAAAAAGTTTTGTACTTAGTTGTTTAAAATGCATTTTCTTGAAAACTTTGTAATTCTATCCCAGTTCTGGCTGCTTAGTCATTTCTTTTGAAAGGTATTTAGCTAATTCAGTTGCAGTGAAATTTCAAGTTAATATAAATTCACAAAGTACCTTGTCACTAGAAATTCATGAAGTTTGAGGAAAAAAACAAAAAACAAAACTTATAAATACTACCTTGAGTATTCTTGCCTGAAGCTGTACTTGACAGTACTTAAAACAATAATTTTTACTTCAAATTAATTTAAAAATGTGGAGTGTAGAAATATTTGTTTAAAAGATGTTACTTTCCTGATATGGTGTGAAACAATGGCTTTAGCTGATTCTTTCACCATTCTCATTTTTTTCAAAATATATTTTCCTTCCTTGACCTCAGTGTCACAATTAGCAAAGAATTCAATTCTGCAGAATAAATGATCCAATACTACTGAACAAAATTAACAGTTCTAAGCCAAATGTAACTAACTACAAACTCATCACCTTGCTAGAGCTTCCACATATCACAGAAAAATTTTGTTTCACTCTTCTCACAGAAAAAAATTCATTTACTCTATGGTTAATTTATATTCATGAAGGTAAAATGCAGGTCTTTACATGTATGTGATGTTTGAAAGTAAACAGGATAGAACACTTGAGGCCAGGAGTTCAAGAACAACCTGGCCAACATGGTGAAACTCCATCTCTACTAAAAATACAAAAATTACCCGGGCGTGGTGGCAAGTGCCTGTAATCCCAGCTACTTGGGAGGCTGAGGCAGAGGTTGCAGTGAGCCGAGATCAGGCCACTGCACTCCAGCCTGGACGACAAAGTGAGACTCCGTCTCAAAAAAAAAAAAAGAAAAAAGACAAATTCTGATTTAATTTTTATCTTTGAATGGCCATCCTATGAAAATCTTGTCCATATTTAGTGTCCTCAAAAGTCTTGGTGCCATTTTAAGCTTTCATAACTACAGAAATTGAATGCTAAAAACATACCCAAAAATAATCATTTCAACATTTATTTAGATTTTTAAAATTGTATTCAGTATTGCGAATTCTGAATAAAATCTTTTTAAATCAGTCCCTATTTGTCATCTTCAGAGATACCGGAAAAAATTACAATTAAACTTAAAAAAAAAATTTTTTTTTTGAGACAGGGTCTCACTCTGTCCCCAAGGATAGACTGCAGTGGCACAATCTCAGCTCACTGCAACCTCGAACCGCAGGGCTCCAGCAATCCACCCACCTCAGCCTCCTGAGTAGCTGAGACCACAGGCACATGCCACCACACCTGACTAACTTTTTTGTATTTTTTTACAGAGACAGGGTTTCTCCATGTTGCCCAAGCTAGTCTTGAACTCCTGAGCTCAAGTGATCCACCCGCCTCAGCCTCCCAAAGTGCTGGGATTACAGGTGTGCACCACTAGGCCTGGCCAAACTTTCAAACAATGCACTTTGTTAAGTTTGTAGCTCTTTTAACTCATGAAGCTTTCAATTCAAGTGGGGACTACTCTCCCAGATAACCATAGAGCCAGTTCACTCACTCTTTCGTGTGTTTACTCAACAATCATGTCCTCGGTGAGGCTTTTCTTGGCCACCCAACATAAAATTTTAACATGTCTTTGCCCTAGATAGTTCCTATCTCCTTTCCTGATTTTTTTCTTCTTAGAACTAGTAACATGTTTTACCAATTTATCTTTCTTTATCGTCCGCTTCTCCAACAAGAAAAAACTAGATGAAGACGGGGTATTTATCTGATCCCCAGCCCCTAGAAGAGTATGTGGCACACAGGAGGCACTCAATAAATGTTTACTGACTGACACAAAAAGGTTACATTAGCATGATCCCAATATTGAAAAAATAAAAATATGCATATACCTCTATTATAGAAAAATAGAAGTGATGTTGGAAAGTATATATGTATCTTATCTATACCTACACAGAAGAAATACTGTAAGGAAACACTAAAATTTTAGTGCTGATGTTCGACATGAACTTGTTTACCTGCTCACTAGGCAACCTAGCAGATCCTTGATATACATAGGACAGCCACAATGCTGTTAAACTTACTGTGCGCACCTGATCAATGCTATACTGTATCATATTCATGTCAAATCAAGAAATCAAGTATCCTCTGGTATCAGACGCCAGAGTATCAAAGGGTTTCCCCACCAACCCTAGCCAAGTGCTAATGTATTTCTCAGCAGACAGAGTGGAATATGTGAATGATTTTTTGTTTTGTTTTGCTTAAATAGATTTTTCTAATTTCTTAACAAAGACATCTCTCTTATGAGAAAAAAATGGATAAATGGTAAGTTATCAACTCACAATTCAATCGAACATTTTAAATAAAACCAAAAACATGAGAAAAGTCAGAAGCTGTATTTCTTGAAATAAAAGTAAATTTTCTATCATTTTCTACTATACAAATCTTTAATAAAAAAAAGTATATACAGTTCTTACTTTTCAGCAGTGTTTTTAAGACCTGCTAATTCCTCCTCTAGAGCCCGCAGCTCATTCTCTTTGATTCTCAGTTCATCCTGAACATCTTTGAGTTCTTGAAACTTGGTTAAAATAGAAGCTGCCTGGGATCGAGCACCTGATAGAGGCAAATTGAAACAGGTCTTCCACATTAAGTTACCAGGTATGTACTACACAATAAAAAGTCTTCTAAGAGAATTATACTCAAATTGATTCAATAGTAAATATTTTAATGAGCTTATGAAGCCATGGAATTCATTCCTTCACCTGAACCTTAGAACACAGAGAACTCATAACAGATCCAAAAGGTTGTAGTAGGTATTATTTATTCAAAATAACCACTGCCTTGTCTACTGGGCCCATCTTCCACCCTCTGCCATTGGACTTGCCTATGTGATTTGCTCTGGCCAATGAAATGGGGAAATGTGTCTCTTCTGAAAGTAAACTTTAGGAGGCAGTACATAATTCACCATTTGCTTTCCGTTTGCCATGGGAAAAATATGTTCAAGACAGAGACTACTTCTCCTTCACACTGAGTCCCAGAATGAGAATAGCGCTGGGCAGAAAGGCAACTGATCTGCAGCAGATGTAGCATAAACATGGAATAAATTTGTTGTAAGCTAAGATTTCGGGGCTGACCTAAGTTCTGATACAGCACAGCAAGCAGAATAAACCGATTTCACATTATGCAAGTATAACTATCTGGCAGTCACAGACTGAGGCATTATGTTGACAAAGAAACTCTGCAGGTTTGATGGAAGAATGCTAAGGTCAATTAAAAATGCTTTAAAACACTTTGTAATTAAAATACGGGGTTACTTATTTCATATCCTGTAAGTAGAAACTTCAAAAGAATCTGAATCAACAAAATCTAAAGTTTCTTCTCTTGTAGACATTTAAAAGCACGTAGTCTCTTTTTATCTTCCATTTGCAGATACTAGTCATTTGACCGTGTACTGGAGAACCTGATACCTGGTCATGGAATTCACTGAACTGGCCATGTTTCCATGGCCTAGAACGACATTAAGTCACTTGATACCTCAAATGGCTTTATGCCGTCTACTGGGTTAAAAACACAAACTATGAAATCAGACTGCTGGGATTCAAATTCTGAGCTCTGCCACTCTGTAGTGCGTTATTTAACCACTCTGTATCTTCATTTCTGCAACTGTATATTAGAGATGATAATAATATGCCTACCTCATCGTTGTTATTAAGAACTAATTCTTATTTAAAGCCCATAGAATAGGGCTTTATAGAATGATAGACATGTTCTATATCTGCACTGTCGAATTATCCATTAACCATTTGTGATTATGGCTCTTGAAATGTGACTAATGAAACCAAGGAAATTACTTTTAACTTAATTAAATGTAAAGAGTCACATATGGCTAGTGGTTACTGTATTAGACAGCATAGTTGTAGAACACTGTCTGGTATACAGTAAATATTATTCAGTGTTTGTTATTCTATTGTCTTGACAAAGATCTGCAAACTCAGTGTGGCAAATACTAGACCAAGAAGAATACGATCACTGTCTAAGAATTCCTTTAAGGCATTAAGGTACCATTTCAAGGGCAGGTTTAATTTTTTGTTTTACTTTTGACAGGAGGTAGGTGGCACTGGCAAACACACAAATGCGAAGTTAACATGTTTCCTGAAGAAGTGGGTAGTTGGGCTAAAAAAAGGCATCTTCCTATTTACCACAAAGAATTGTGAGGACAAAAGGATATAAAACTTACCTCCACTCAATGTTCCATGAGGATCAAACACATCACCTCCGAGAGTTACAGTTCTAGTCATTATCCTCTTATCAAAGGCCACTTTTTTGGCATTATCCATATTGTCACAAACAAATGTTGTTCCAAAGACAAACTCCATTGCTTTCTGAAGTTCTGGTTTATATTCAACCAGGGAAAGAGCCACATGAACGTTGTCAGGGCCAACCTATGGGACAACAACAGATATGCCACAGTACATACTACTTTTCCTTTCAGATATTATTTTATAAACCAGTAAGAATTGCTATAATAAAAACTTAAGTAATAATTACCTAGCATTAAAATTCTTTCTGAACTTTCTAAAAAGCTATGTAAAACTCAAAAGTTTCAGGAAAAAAAATTGCAGGTTTAAATACTGAAAGATCTATTGCTAAGTAAAATATTTATTAATAGCTAGTACAGGGCATTATGGAAGTTTCTATCAATAAGGAGACATTACCATGTTTCTAAGTGTCCTTCACCAAGGTTGACTGGACACAACTTTAATTATAGTACAGGTTGAGTATCCTTTATCCTAAATGCTTAGAACAGAAGTGTTTGTTTTCAGATTTTGGTATATTTGTATTACAGTGGTTGAACTTTCTAAATCCAAAATGCTCCAATGAGCATTTTTTGGGTGTCATAGTTTTAAATTTCGGAAAATTTCAGTTTTTGGACTTGGAGTGCTTAACCTGTAATTTCCAGATCAACACAACTATATGAAAATGTTGTTTCAATAATCAGGAATTTGGTTTCACAACAAATATTTTTTCATACAAATGAAACATGCTAGAGCAGTCACCTGCCAGTTACAGAAATGAAAACACAATAACTGAGAGTAAAAGTAATTTAAAAAATCCCCAGTCCTCTATTTTGATCACAATGCTTCTTCTCAGCCTTTGTTTATAGAGGCTACCTCTGCCCATCATTTTAGAAAAACTAAGCATCTCTTTTAGAGCTTAGTATCAGCAGTGGCAATTACGGTGAAGGAAGCTCTACGTAACACATGTTCAGTATTGTTCTTTGATGTGGCAGCTACCATCAAATAGGTTTGGCTAAAGGATTTGAGGCAAAGTATTTTTGCTGTTACTTGAAATCCCAATTTCCTTCTAATGCTGGGACTTGATGTATGGCTGAATTAACTTCCTGAGCCTTCTTGACTTAATGGTGATTTTTCAAGTACAGAAAGTACCAACCAAAAACATCACCTTTCAATTACTCAGCACTCATCCTCCCTCTCCTGATAGTATACATATCAACACAACTGTATTTTGAAATCATTTCCATTGAAATCTTCTGAATGGAACTAAGGATACAACAACATCCACTTAGTTACAAGTATATTTTTAAGTTTCATAGAAATGTCTTTTCAACTGATGTACTTGGAATGTCTGATCAATAAAAAAACTGGTATTACAGCTGAATGTTATGACTGACTTCATGTTTTTACAGTATTACACAACTACAATAACTTCTAAATGTATTTCCTTGTACTAATCTATTTTCTTACTAGCAGGCATGTCACTTTAGATCAATGTCAGCAGTTGAATGGGATCCTGGTCACCTGCTATGTACCTGCACAGGCTGAATAGCAATCTAGAAGAACTCTAATAAAGAAGCATCACTGCAATACTAATGAAGGCTTTCCATAATGGCTGTGACTGTGGGCAGTTTAAGTATGCCTGACATAAAAAGAAACAAAAACAAAACCTTGAAGAATTTGGGGTACTTACCTAGAAGCTCAATTCTAACCAGGAATCAAGTGTAATTTTCACCATCACCTGACAGTCATGTGACTTAAGGTTAAAAAGGACATTCTAATACCACAAAGTGAAGCATCAAAGGGAGTTCAAGTCTTCCAACATTTCTACTCTCTTATCATCTAATTGCACAAGCCAACCCAATTTTTTTGTATTTTAATTTTGTGGTTCTGCATATGATTATGTCCCTCAAAATTAATGTCTTCTAACTTAAAAAAAACCACAGATGACGATTAAACATATAAATAAGACAAAACGAGACTTACAAGATTCTGAGCAACTCTCAGAGTTTCTGGTGCAATACATCTGGCTGATATTTTATTGAGTGGGATTATAGTGTATCGACGTTTCAGTTCCCCTCTTTCTAGTAGCTTTTTACCAGTAACCTACAACACACATTTGAATTTAAAAAACGCATGTTAAAGATGACAGAAAATTGAGAGAGTGCAAGTTTAGTAGTCTATAATAAATGTTTAGTGCCATTTATCCCAAACAATCAAGTTATAATTACATATGCAATGGAACATCATTTGAACTTCAAAAAGGAGATGCTGCCATTTGGGACAACATGAATAAACCCAGAGGACATGATGCTAAGTGACATAATCAGACAAAGAAAAAAAAAATACTGTATGACCTCATTTGTACATGGAATCTTTAAAAAAAAGCTGAACAAATAAAAAGAATAGGATAGTGGTTATCAGGGATGAGGAGTGAAAGAAAATGGGTAGAAGGAGGTCATAGGCCAAAGGGTACATATTTGCAGTTGGGTAGGATAAATAAATCTACCTATTCAGAGATGTAATGTATAGCATGAGGACTATAATTAATAATACTATATACTGAAAATTTGCTAAGAGTAAATTTTAGGTGCTGTCACACACAAAAAAGGTAACTACTGAAGGTGAATGGCTATGTTAATATGTTTGACTACAATAATCATTTCACTATGTATATGTATCAAAACATCTTGTACGTTTGTTTTTGTGTATTTTTTTTTTTTTTTGAGATACATTCTTGCTCTGTTGCCCAGGCGGGAGTGCAGTGGTGCGATCTCAGCTTACCGCAACCTTCACCTCCCAAGTTCAAGCAATTCTTGTGCCTCAGCCTCCAGAGTCGCTGGGACTCCAGGTGCATGCCACCGCGCCTGGCTAACTTTTGTATTTTCAGTAGAGATTGGGTTTTACCATGTTGCTGATAGCTGGTCTCGAGCTCCTGGGCTCAAATGATCTGCCCACCTCGGCCTCCCAAAGTGCTAGGATTACAGGTGTGAGCCACCGTACCCAGGCTTCTTGTACATTTTCAATATATATAATGTAAATTAAAAAAAAACAAGTAAATTTGACAATGACTATGTAGCATTTACAGGAAAGGGTATGAGCATTCTACAGAAGGATAATAAGTGAGAACTGAAGAAATGTAAATAAATTCAATGTTACCTTGATGGGAAGACTGACATCAAAAACAGGTCATTTATTCCCAGATTATTTTACAAATTAAATTCAACTTATACAGCAAAGAGATCCCAAAAGTTTAAGATTGGAAATATGCATTTTGAGTTTCTGAGTAAGCATGAGACCTCCTTTGGAACAGTTATCAAAAAGTTACGAACCAAATAGTTTTACCCTATAAATATGTCACCTTAGGGGAGAGCCTTAAAACATCAAAGTATTTAATTCTTTTAGCGGCACATGACTTTTCAAGCTAACCAAATTTTAAATTTTTTAAAATTAAAATCAACTTACTTCTGTGTCTACTACAACATTGTAGAGTCGTTCTCCAGCCACTAATTCTAAAGCTGTGGTCGCAGAAGTATCTTTCACACTAATCAGAGAAGCCACAAGTCCTTTCACACAATTTCTATTCCAGTTCTTCTCTGGATCCCTGAAATACAAAAGTTGGCAAAAATTAATCTTAAGATAATAAAGTAGAAAAAGTTATACTTTACTCATCAAGAGCACTTTTGGACAACACATTAAAGTGAAATGAAAGCAGAATCAGCACATGGTTTTAACAAACCAAAAATTTTAAAATGTCCCAAATGACTAGCCAGCTGTGGTTTCTAAATCACAACAGATCTTTCAGTATGTTTCAATGTAATAAGAACAACTCTGATGTTCTAATCCCTATAATACATATGATTACTGTAAATATTCAATTAAAAAAACCCACACAGCAAAACAAATTATAAGATGTAAACGTGGATATTTAACATTAATGACAGAATAACTTTGAAGACATTTTGAACTGCGATTAAATTTCCCTCATTTTTAAGATTAGTGGCATCATTAGCCATTAAATTTCACAAGAATTTCCCTGCCAACATTTAAAACATTTCAACAAATGTTTAAAGGAAAAATACCAATGAAAGAAAAGCAGTTTACAACAAGTTTCATACAAAAATCTTGGTGTCGACAAAATTTTCAGACTGCTTCCAGCGTAAATAAAAATGTCTTGATTACTACTATGTTAAAATTCAAGGCTTAAGTCTCTTACTTGTATGCAAATCGAAGATTGGGAAATCTGGCTAATAGAGCTTCATATGTTTCTTTCAATCTACCAATATCACGAGACAGCTGCCTGCGCTTTTCCAAAAGGCTTTCCTCTTTATTTTCTGAAGGATAAATCATAATAAATTAAAACCAAGTTTTAAAAGCTCAGTCTACTGTTTTAAGGAAAATATTAGTAACCACTATTTCCAAAGCATACAAAAAATACAAATTTCTATAAGTATTAAAAAAGCATGCTGAACCTTCCTATTTCTATCCATTGTCAAACAGACGTTATTTCCATCGGCAAATAACACAATTTTCATTCCAAAAAATAACATACAAACTGAATGCCTACTAATGTAGAAATACACAAATGACTTTTTGAGCTTTCAAATGACTGAAGCAGGAAATTCTCAATACTGAGTTCTCAAAAATTCAAGAGTTGTTTTATAATTAGGTATTTTTTGACTATATTTACACACACTTGTTATAATAACGCTTGTTAATAGGCTAAGAAATGTTTCCTACTTGCTTGCATTCTTTATTTAAATTAGCTTTTTATCAAAAATCACTACCTCCTCATGATCTGATTATCATGTTTTTAAAGGCAAACCTTCATAATTTAGCTTTTTCATTTCAGCTTCAAGTTTTTCTTTAAGTCTTTTTACAGCTTCTAAAGCTTCTTGATCCTTCCTGTAGCCACTATCCATCTTCTTAACTTCAGCTTGTTTATTCTTTAATTCCTGTTGAGCATGCTTCAACTTCATCTGAGCCTGCGGCAGAAAAATGCGACAGACCATAGGATGTATGAGGCAGACAGTGCTAGTAATTAAATGGCCGAAGATTCAGACTGGTTTTACTAAGAGACCTTAACCTTAAAAATTTAATTGTTTGGTCTCTTGGATTAGCATTTCAACAAATTAGTCATTTCTCAGTATTTTCTCCTCAAAAAACTACTCAACGTATAAATTAATATATGATTAACATGTTGTTAAAGAATTTGAAATTTAAGTCCATATTTTTAATAAAATATGACATATTAAAATTGAAGGATTATATTGAATGTCAGTAGCTGGTAATTAAAAACAGAAAGCTAGAAATCACAACTCTCATTCCTTTCCTTTCCACTTAGTTGTTCATATTTGTATGTGTATATATTTGTGAGTGCTGTCTAGTAACAGTAAAGAAACTGAATTGAGCAGTAAGATACAAGATTATACAGGAAAAGCAGCTAAACTGACAGAGAAACTTAAATGCTGAGTCTGATAATTAAATGCTAGAACTATTTAAATTACATGTGTCAGGCCTTCAAGAATTTATACACTTGAACACTGCTTCTTAAAACTATGAACTAGTATTCTAAAACCTAGATGGGGTTTTACATGGGGGTATCCTCTAAAACTGTATAATGATATATTTTTCCCAGTTCCCTTATAAAATAATAGACAAACCGAGAGTACTTTAAAGCTTTTCTACTATTGAGAGTTCTTATAAACTTGTGACTATCAATCACCTCTGTCATGCCTGAATGAAAAAGTTGCAAATATATAAAGAGAAAAACCTGAGGATTAACGCATAATCACACACATTTGTGTACATGTTTTAAAATCTGTGTCTTCCATTAAAAACAAAACTGATGTGCCCGTGTACATGTATTTTTTCTGCTAGCAAAACTCCTGTGTTCATAGGACTTTAAGTTGCACTACTATGTAAAATCTGAGAAACATTATAATAGACTGACAAGACTTTTAAGATTATGAAATCAGAGTAGGGAGAGCAAAGACTAGAATGTGAGGTAGAGACACTTCCTAAAAAAATGTAAAGTTTGAGAAACAAGGTTTTAAGAACTAGGTATGATTGATAGGCAAAGCAATGGGGAAGACAATCCTGTTTTCCTGTTAAAGCTTAAGACTTCAACATTATGATATCAATAAAAAATAAACATAGCCAAAAAAAGACAAGAATAAATGGATTAATCTCAAAAATTCCACACAATGCTGCAAACAGAACAAAGCATTTATTGCACTTACATACTGAATTAAGGTAATTTATGTAGTACAGCATCTTAACAAATTAACATCGCCAATATTTAGCAATCAACATATTTGAATTCCGCTGCATTAGGCATTAGAGTTGCAGAATAAAGTAAACAAACAAGTTCCTAGAGCCTGATTATTTTCAACACTATGTAACAATTGCCAAAGCATAACGTGAAAAGAAACTTCTTGGAAAAAAAAGCAATCACATAGTGCTTAATGTCTCTATTTACCTGTTTGGCTTCTGTCTGAGCTTTACTTATATCATTTTTACAGGCCATCATTTGACCAGCAAGAGTTGCTTCTGCTCCATCTTCATTACTGGACAGGCCAGCGGAAACAGCATTGAAGTGCTGCTGTGCAGCCGCCAGAGCTTCAGCATCTTTATTACTTGCTTCTTGAAGGGCATGCAGTCCACCTGTTATCTTTTTAACCTCTTTTTCCTTTGCTGCTAAAGTTTTAGAGTCCTTTAGGAAGAGTTTCAAATGGAAAAATATTATATTTCAAGAAAAACACCCACTTTCTTATACGCATATACCCTATGTAATCAAATTCCATAGTAATTTGGAGTGAGCATAATAAAATAATTTAACCATCCTAACTTTATAAATACTGAATTATCATTTTGAAATTCACTCTCAGTTTTTAGAATAAATATAACTCTTATACTACTGGTTCATTCCATGTTATAAATTAAATCCGTGAGACATTGGGCTAAATAATAATTGCAGATTTAAACAAATCACTTGAAGGGACTAAAAATGAATTTCTAAAGCTGTAAAACTGAAATAACAGACATCCTACACTAAGCTTAAAAGTAGAGATTTTAGAATTAAGAGCATGTATATGAAAATATTTTATAAACTGTCAAGAGCCATAAAATTTGAGCATCGAATAGTTTTAGAAAAAGTATTACTATTATGTAACACCTTTTAAGTAATATTACCAGATATCTGACACTATGCAAGATACCAGCCCTGAAAAAAGAAAATCTAGCAATCTTACTTACAATTAAAGTGACAACAAATTTTGGCCCACTTGATTAGTTCATGATTCATCAAATATTTATTAAGTGCTTACTATCTAGTAGGCCCTGTTCTAAGACATTAAAGACACAGACTAAGTCGCTATTCTAGGGGAGCCTGTATTCAAGGTTAGATGACATAGTAATCAAACAAAACAAGGTTGGGGAATAGAGTGATAGGAACTATTACTTCAAGAATAATAAGAGAAGGCCTTTGAAATGCCATTTGAACAGAAGACTGGATGAAGTGAGAGGAGTGACTGCGCAAATACTTGCGGGGCAGTATACTTGAAAGCCCTGAGGAACATGTTTGAATGTTTGAGGAATTGGACTAGGAGCACAGTGAGTAAATGGCTAAGGAGCCAAGTCACATCATGAAGCACCTTGCAGGCCATGGTAAAGACTTAGATTCAATTATATAGTTGATCCTTAAACAACATGGGAGTTGGAGTACAGACCCACCCTACAGTCAAAAATCACGTATACTTTTGATTCCCCCAAAAACTTAACTACTAATAGCCTACTGTTAACCAAAGCCTTACCAATAACACAATTAACTCATATTTTGTATGTTACATTATATACTGTATTCTTGCAATAAAGCTAGAAAAAAGAAAATGTTAAAAGCATAAAATACATTTACAGTACTGTAGTGTATTGATGCGATAAGTTTATATCATCTGTTTACAAGATAAATCATCTGTCTGGAAAGGCAGGCAACCACAGCTGCAGACCTCAACCTATGGTACATTATCAAGCACTCAACTATTTTTTGTAGCATCCTGACTTCTCTGCTTTTTGGGAGCATTTTCAGTATCACTAGTGGCACTTCATATGGATCTCATGTTATTCGGGTTTATGGTACTGCACTAAACATGATGAAAAATACACGAGAACCACAAGAGATCACTTTCTACTGAGCTCTGCAACTTACCGGAAACGTGAACTACTAAGAAGTAAATGATTAATGTCACACTGAGTTTACTTGAGTTCACCACAATAGCAAAAGGAGATGGCTACAAAATTACTACAATAGTGTAGGATGTTCTATAGTTTTATGCAGTTATCATTTAATATTGCATCTTTACATTTGTTTAGATTTCTCTCAACTATGAATAATGCCAAGTATGGTGTTTATGTTTTGATAAATTTTAACTTTTTACAATAGATTTTTGTATATTTTACGGTAGTAAATGATAAAATAGACTAGTACCTAAATATATTTTGTGCATTTATGACAACTTAACTTTTTCTTAATTTTTTTGATATTTCTAGGCAATATGGTATTTGTCTGCAAGTTTTTTCAAATTGTTGCAAACCTCCAAATAATTTTCCAATATATTTATTGAGAAAAATCTGCTAATAAGTTGATCCATGCAGTTCAAAACCATGTTGTTTCAGTGTTATACAGCATACATGTAATTTGGAAACCACTGAAGGATTTTAAGCACAGAAGTGATGTGATTCAAATTATATTTTAGCTTCTGTAAAGAAGAGACTATAGAGTGGCAACAGGAAAAGAGTAGTGCAACTAGTAAGATTATTGCAGTAGCCCTCATGAGAGGTGATGGCTTGAACGAGGTTGGCAGTAATGGAGGTAACAAAAAGTGGCTGTATTCTGAATACACTTTTAAAGTTAATAGAATTTGTTGATAGACTGGATCTAGATATTTAAAGAATGGCGAGAATCCAGAGGACTCTACAATTTCTGGCCTCAACAATTAGGTAAATAGTGGTACCATTTACCGACATGAGGAAAATTCAGTAACTCAGGTGGGTTTGGGTAGTTGAGGGAAATTCCTAAATTCTATTCTGGATATGTTAAGTTTTACACTTTTTAAAACTCATCCAGATAAAAATGTTAATTAAGTAAGCTGGACAAAGAAATCTAGAGTTTGTTGGACAGTCATCTGGGTGTCCTTAGACTAACCGTGTTCTCCCTTTCTCAGCTGTAGAATAGCTGTAGAATGTGCTAGAAAATGCAACATTCTGATAGAGGGGATGGCCTGAATAATCCATACTCTATTTCAGTTCCCTCCTAGAAATATGCATGTCCTTTCACGCTTTAGCTCAGCAACTCACGTAAACCAGGGGATCATGTGCTGACCACCCCCATTTCTCTATTTCTGGGGTATAAACCCAGGGCAAGCTGCTTTCTGGGGTCCCTCAACTGTATGGGGAACATACAGATGAAACTCCATCCAACACTTGTGGGAATGGCCCACCATGAAACCTAGGATTTTACTGTCTATTACTACCTATCTGTAGGAAATAAATTTGCTTCATAAAACTTGTGCTGTATGGGTGAGTTCTATTAACACTGACAAGTTGGTAACTAGTGCATACTGAACTTGTTTCACACCATCAGTGCAGTTAGTAGGGTCTGCTCTGACAGAATCATGATCTCCTGGTTGTTGGACACATGTAACTGCTCATTCCCAGTGCCAGAGAGCTCGGGAAGTGGGTAGTCAGATGGATCCCGAGAGGGAACAGGAAAGAGGTTCTCAGACAGTCCCTGAGGCATCTGAGAGAACCAACACACACGATGCAGGCCTTCATAGAAATGGAAGCTCACTATCTACAGGACGAGTATACGGAAAGGCCAGGAAAGGATTATGCAGCCTGGCTGAAGTGTTTGTTTGATAAAGGGACTCTGTGGATCCAAATGGCTAAATGGCATAGTTAAGAGTGGGACCGAGGTCTCCAGGTCCCCACCAGAGATGGCCCTACACTCCTGTCAAGATGAGAAAAAGAAATGAAATTAGGCTTTTCTGGAGTTCTTGGATACTGGAGCCCAGAGGACATATTTCCAGTTTTCCTAGGGAAAAGTTAAACTGATGACCATGGGAGGGTTTCAGGTGAATGTAATGACTCACTATGCTTATCTGCTGTGAGTAGGATACTTTGTGTCACTTTGGGTGCTGGTGACCACAGTTCCCACCACTGAGTATGGATATTGATAGTTTGGTTGCTTGTGGTGCAGAACATCACCACCACCTGAGGAGGTATGCCCCTGGCAGCTAAGAATTTGAGCTATACCAGTGGGGCATATCCACCCCGGCCTGCCACCTAAGACCTCTTAAGTTACTCAAGACTTACCCAAAACCTCTTAAGTTACTCAACGAAAGCAGTACTGCATACCAAGTGGAGAATAAGACACTACTTTCTTAATTCAAAACCCACTACAGATAAAAATGTCACAATGCACTGGCCTAGTCTGGCTAGTCAGAAAGGCCTTTGGGGCATGAAGACTAATGGATGGTCAAAGGCTGAATGTCAAAATCACTTGGACAGAAAGCCAAGGAAGTATCCCAGATATAATCAAACAAAAATTGTTGGTGCTGGTGGCACTTACTAATAAAAAAGAAGCCCCACAGCTGGTAGGTCTCTTGGGTACTAAACACAGCATACAACCCATGTGGGTGTTTTTTTGGCCCCCTTTAATCCAGGTGACCAACAAAGCTGGCAGCTTTGAACAGGGGACTTTGCAGTAGCAGGCCTTAGAAAACAATTTAAAGTGGTGGCCTTGGTGCTGCTTTTAAAACATTTACAGTCTGTTAGCCTGATGCAATGACAGGTGTCTACAACCTCCATGCATGCCGACTGCAGTCTATGGCAACAGAAACTTGTCACTGGGGAGACCTAGCCTCTTCTAAATTGAACTTTAAGTTGCTTGAGGCAGCTACCCGATACAACTCTTGGAATGTAACTTCTTGCTTGCTATTGTGCACTGTTGGAGACTGTGTGCTTAAGGCCAGAGCACTACATGCGACTCCACGACTTAAACTGCCCACTCTTACCTGGGTGCTTACAAACTCTATCAATGAATTGGGGCAGGCTCAAAAGAGCTTGATTATCAAACAGAAATGGTACATTTAAAATCAAGCCCAGTTGGAACCCCAAGGGACCAGCAGGCTTCATGAAAAAAATAGCTAGCTTATTAGAAGGGTCCAAACAACCCACAGGGGATGCTCTGGCTTCTCCTCTGGCTCCCCGGGTCCTAAGATTCTGAGATGTGCCTACTAATGGTATGGCGTGGTTTACTGAAAGTTCCATCAAACAAAACAGGAGGGATCCTCTTGACTGTAGCCACCATCAGGCCAGTAAGTGGTCATCTTTTGACTGAGGCTGAACATGGACATTACGCTCAGTGGGTCAAACTACATGCAGTGGTGATGTCCATTTGGGCCACCCCTTCACCATATCTTGCTACCTTTCACCAACTCATAGGCTATTGCCAGCAGCATAGTCATCTGGTCAGGAGAAGGGCAACTTAGTGACCGGACTGCTAAAATAAATCCCCTATGTGGACCAGGCGCGGTGGCTCATGCCTGTAATCCCAGTACTTTGGGAGGCCGAGGCAGGTGGATCACCTGAGGTCGGGAGTTCGAGACCAGCCTGACAAACGTGGAGGAACCCCATCACCACTAAAAATACAAAATTAGCCAGGCATGGTGGCGCATGCCTGTAATCCCAGCTACTTGGGAGGCTGAGGCAGGAGAATCGTTTCAGCCCGGGGGGTGGAGTGCAAGTTGTAGTGAGCCGAGATTGCGCCATTGCACTCCAGCCTGGGCAATGAGAGCGAAACTCCGCCTCAAAAAAATAAATTAAATAAAATAAATAAAAATCCCCTGTGTGGAAACAAGGACTTGATGCCTGAAAGGGACAAATATATGTCACTCATGTGGACCCTGATGCTACCCTTGAAAGAAATATGTCATTTTTTTGACACTTCATCATATTTCACTCTGACCAAGGAACATCCTTCACTGCCCAAGCAACATGATAATGGGCAGTCTCTTGTGGAATATAGTGGACTTTCCATGCACCCTGTTATTCACAGGCCAATGGAGCCACTGAACAATGAAACAGCCTACTCATAAAGTAACTGAAGGATATCAAGACGGCCTGTTAGTGAGGTGGTACCAACATCCGACTAGGGCAGTCAAATCAAGCCAAAAAAACTCTTTCTTCTGTATTACCCTCCAGTTAGCTCCCTATTTATCCTTCTTTCAGAAAACTTCTCAAAAAGTTATCTATATTCACTTTTCTTTTTTCTGCCTTCATTCTGTGAGAGTATGAACACAATCTAATCAGGTACTCACGGCCACTTCTCCTTGAAACATCTTTTTTACCTGGACTCCAGGACAATTTACTGGCCTAATTTTCCTCACACTACTCAATCTCTTTTGAATGTTGAACTATCCCAACATTCAAATGTTGAAAGTATCCCAGGGCTCCAACCTTCTTATATAAACTTACAGCCTTGATCGTTTTATCTAGTCTCATGGATTTAAATAACACCTATACACTGATGATCCCTCCAAATCTGTATTTTTGCCTGGATTCAATATTCATATATTTAAGTACCTAATCAACATCACTACTCAAGATGTCTAACAGGCTCCTCAAGCCTATTACATTCATACTGTATTTCTTAAGCTTATCGAACCTGTTCTTCCTATTCTCCACTTACTTCAATGGCTACCCAACTTAAAATCCCAAATTGTATCCTTTTTCCCCTACACTCCTAATCCCCTTCCCTGCTTTACTTTTTTTCCACATCAGTTATCGATCTATAACACGTTACATGTTTTATTTATTTTATTATCATTTCCCCCAGTGGAATGAAGGTCCACAAGGCAAGGACTTCTGACCATTTGGTCCAGTTATAACCCCAGCCCAAACAACTGTACTTAGCTTATAGAAGACACTCACTAAATATTCATGGAATAGATAAATGTACACTAGTGAGACTATATACTTGTCTACAAGTGGCACTATTGGCACATTAAGCTCACTTACCTCAACCATATTTTTTTCCAGCTCTTTTCGTTTGCTTTCCTCACATGCCAGATTTTTCTTCTTGAGATCAAATGCGCTTTGAGATTTAGTATTAACTCGCTGAGCCTCTGCAAGAGCATCTTCTAAAGATCGAAGTATACCTCCAATTTCCTATAATAAAATGCAGTCAATTCAATCACTTATGTAAAATTTGTTCATGCTGTCATTTTATTGTATGAGTTCTGTATCAAATAAACTTTTTTATAAGTTATTTCATTATCTTACTATAAGATTAACAAATCAATACGGAAGACAATGCCCAGTGAATACTAAACAGTTACTATATATAATTTAGTACGTTTTTCACAGAGTATATTATCGATTCCAATACATATGTTCAGACCTTATCTTTTCTTTTTTCCAATTCTTCTATTTCATGATTAAGTGCTTTTATTTTTTTATCATTCTCAGACAATTCTTCCTGAAGCTTTATAACTTTATCTTGCATTTCTTTTAATTCCTCAGCTGAGCGTACTTTGGTATCTTCAGCCAGCAAAAACTGATAAGCAATATATAAACGACTCAAATGTTCTATTTCTCTCATTACTTTTTGGTACTCCAAGTAGGAAGATCTTTCCTGAAAGGGAAGTCACAAAAAAAGAATAACTCAAAATTGTATTAACAAAGAAAATTCAATTATGCAAGATGAAACAAATTTCTCATTACATAATAGATTTTGTCCTGTATTAAACAATTATAGCATTTTAAATTGTAGGAAACTTTACATAACATTAGAAGTCAGGACTTTTAGATAGCATTATACCATCTCTAGTAATCTTATTTGGCTATTTCTTCTAACATATACTTGGGTAGTTGAGCTTAACAAAGAAATATGGACATAAGGTTCATAAGCTAGTGTTAGACAACTTATACACCCACCAATGATACACTATTAAACAGATTCTGTAGTAGTATTATCAAGATGCCTACTCTAATATACTTTGAAGCACTACTACAAGCACCTGCTCACATCACTACTAAACATGACTCCCGTAAGGACCTACTGGGACCAGACAAAGTAATAACTAAAATCCTTAATTTATACACAAAAAACAAATTCAGAATGATTAAATGATCTGTCCATGTTGTTAGATTTAGAAAGAAATTGTGGCAAAATGAAGTCTAGGACCTAAGTTTCAATTCCTGATCTAGTGTTTTCTACTACATCATACATACAAAAAGGGTACCTTCAAGATTAGTTTTTCCAGTAAAATTTAAACTACTATATGGATTCACAAGACAGCTGAGTAGTACCAAATTTCAATGAGCATTTAACAAATTCCTAAAAGGCTATCTTTAAAAAGGTCATTTGGCTGGGCACAGTGGCTCACTCCTATAATCCCAGCACTTTGCAAGGCCGAGGCAGGTGGATCACTTGAGCCCAGGAGTTCAAGACTAGCCTGAGAAACAATGAGAAACCCTGTCTCTACCAAAAAATAAACTAGCAGGGTGTGGTGGCATGCACCTGTAGTCCCAGCTACTCAGAAGGCTAAGGTGGGAGGATCCCTTGAGACCAGGAGGTGGAGGCTGCAGTGAGCTGTGATCACACCACTGCACTCCAGCCTGGGCGACAGTGAGACTTGTCTCAAGAAAAAGAAAACGTAGCTCATAAATGCATTCTTTAATGACATATTGTCCCATGTCTTTTGATGTCCGGAGCTGCAAAGATTATAGAGAAAATCCAGTCCTCTGTTTCAATACCTTTTGCTTACAAAATACCTTGACAGCAATAATTACAGTGATAGCCCCTCTTATCCTGGAAATTGTTCACTCTACCAATGAGGGTGTCTAAGAGTGCGTTATCTTTAAGAAATGTTGTTCCAGTCAATCCTAACTAGGCAAATCCAGACTTGCTTAGCTTAAATAATTAAAATTCAGCACACCATTTTCTGAAACTATAAAAATTACTCTCCAATATTCTATGACTTAATAGATAAGTACATATCCTCTGCAAGCAGAACGCTGAGTTATGGAGTGCCAACTCTAATTCCTTATCTCATCACAGGAAAAAACCCCCCAAGAAATATTATGACTATTTGCATGATTTTGCATACATCGTTGACTTTGAAAGACATTCTAATAGATTATCCTCACATATACAGAATATACCTCTTTTAATTTTTGAATGGTTGGAGTAATCTCTTCTTCAAGTATCTGGAAAATAAAGAAAAATCAGTATTTTCGCATGTAAAGTACCATTAAAATTTATCTGAAAGAGAAGTAGCATGGATGACTATGGAAAACTGAACGAAGGAAAAAAATTTTTCCCCCTTTACAGCAAAAACTCTACATGCAAAATTACATTCTTCTCCAGAAATATTTTACATGAATTAAATTACCGTCTTAATTTCTTTCAGCTTAGCCTCCTTTTTTTCTATAGTTTTCTGTGCAGCTATTTTTTTGTATTCATACATCCTGGTTCCAGCTGCTTCTTCTATCATGGATAAAATCTGGAATGACAATTTTATTAATGTTTAGTATCCAAGACAATGTGTCCAACTGGAATTTACATTAAATATAGCATTTTTGCCTTGACCTCACTAAACATCTTACCAAAATTTGGCCCAAATGAACCATATAAGTTAAATACAGCAATTTCACACAATCTTTTCCTGTAGGCTTTTTCTGTAGGAATGAATTCTGATACGAAACACCAGCTGAGCAAGACTCCTTTATACAATCAAAATCAATTTTAATATTTGGGCATAGTGCCAAATATTACACAAATATACAACTGTCTTTACTAATCATTCCTAAATAATGTTTCCAAAAATTTTAATAGAATATTTAAAAATTGTCTGAAAGATTAAAGTAGTATCTATACCAACTATTTTTAATGTCCATAAATAGTACTCTTACCTCTGGAGGTTTCATATTCAATACTTTTGTAATTCGGCCCTGAAAATAAAATGGCAAACTTACTAAGATAACAAATTACAGAAAATGTTTATCTGTACTGCCATTCATGTTTATCTAGACTGAAGCTGCTGTATCTCAATATACCAATCTTTGTGGGGTCTTTCCTCTATAATTCTTCTATGATTCTAGAATTTTGGAACTTTGCTATTCACTTTCTCACTTACCAGTGATACAAATTATGGAAGTTATGAAATGATACAAATGAAACAATTCATTACATGATACAAAGTTAACAAGGATCATGTTTCTGAGACAGTTAACATTAAGTAGAAATATTCAATTTTAAAACAGGTAAATATAAAAAGAAATTTCAGCATAATTAAAAAACTTTTAACATTTCTTTGAATGATAACCCTCCAAGATAATTTCACAAAACAGATGACATACTTCTAGGCCTCAAACAAAATAAAATATTTTACATCAATGCCAGAAAACCATTAAATTTATTCATTACCAAAAATAAATAAAGCAAAACACCTGCACACCCAGGTCTCAGAGAATTGTATTACTAGAATGTAGATTCACTTAAAGTTTCAACTTTGAAGGTGTGTAGTGGAAATATTTTTATTTTGGTCCCACTGAGATGCTCCCATTGCCTTTACTATAATTCTCTCAAAGGATAGCTGGATGGGTCAAATGAAGCAATGTAAACATAAGATAAAATCAGCCTTTACTCCTCATTTGTGTGAGTCTCTAAATAAGAAAATTATTCAAACTTTTATACTTGAAATATTAAGATGCATTAATCCAGTAATTTAAAAGGATATATTATGGCTTTTTTTTTTTTTTTTTTTACAGTTAACATGTATTGTTCTTTTAGTGACAAAATAAAAAGTCAACAAAAATTACTTCCAAACATTCTAGAGGAGTCAAAGGTCTATAATACAGTAGAATATATCAGTGCAAGTAACTAAACCACATTTCTAAACAGATGGCCGGACACAGCACAATAGTAAATAAAAAGTATAAAATCCAAAACATAAAGTACTTCTATTTTAATTGCTTAAAAGTAAAAAATGTCAAAACTATTACAAAAGTGATATAAAGACCTCAAACAAAATACCTGCATGATGAGAAAGTGAGGGTTGTTAACATTAAGGCCAACAGAACAGAAGAGATCCTGTACTCTGGTGTTGTTGGCATTGACTCCATTGATTAAATATTTATTTCTACCACCAATAACCACCTATAAAAGAAAGCAATTTTTAAAATATTAATGTACATGCACACCTTGTGCTAGGATAAATTACTAAGTATATTAGCTTACGTTTATTTGTTCTGTCCGACTAGCAGTAAACAAAACCAATTCTGCATAAATAGTGGAACAAGTATGACACGGTCAAAAACACTAACTTGAGTCAGGACAACTAGTGTCTACTGCAAGTACTTTTGCTAACTAGTTACGCAATTACACACAAGCCTCTTACCCTGGTCTGCACTGGACTAGGTCTCCAAGGTAACTTCTAACTTTATGTTTCCAAGTATATGTAAAACATACTTTCCTAGTTACTTTCTTTCTGTAATTTTTCTAGAGGCTTTCTCTACTTTTCAACAGGAATAGATGTCAAAGTAGCTTGACATCAATTCTTGACACGATTCAAAAAGCTACGAATAAAGACATGATTTATGACCATTTAAAAGAAAGGGTAATCACGGAGCTTCAGTATGGTTTCATTAAGTCATCCCAGACACCATACTCTACTATCACACTTAAATTGTCATTTATTGGGTATGACTGTCTCATCTACCAGATTGAAGTCCTTAAAGACAAGCTCTGTTTCTCACTCTTCTAACTCTACATCCCAGTACATTCAAGAACACCCAATATACATCAAGTATTTAATAAATATTGAATAAATGTTATTCATTTCTTTTCCTGACAGGACTACTAGGTTGGTAGTTCATATATTAATGTATTTGAAGAGACCTCTCTGACAAAAATTTTATAATTTTGGTGAAGATACAAGTTTATGCCCTGAATGAGGACAGGAACAATTAGGTAGATTATTAGTAAGAGACTTAGTGACAGTTCCTAAAGGATAAATATTTGATGGATGCCTAATGACACGGAACAGGATTCTGTCCTAACGGGGCCTACGTTTCTTTTTTTTTTTTCAATCAGAGGCTTCCATTAAAATAGAGGAGAAAATCTGTAAGTGATAAATGCTAAGATGGACAGTAAATAGGAGTTGACAACATTTTAAAAAACAAAATCTTGGGCCAGACGCCGTGGCTCACACTTGTAATCCCAGCACTTTGGGAGGCCGAGGCGGGCAGATCACGAGGTCAGGAGATTGAGACCACCCTGGCCAACAGTGAAATCCCGTTCCTACTAAAAATACAAAAAAAAAAAAATCAGCTGGGTGTGGTGGTGGGCGCCTGTAGTCCCAGCTACTCAAGAGGCTGAGGCAGAAGAATCTCTTGAACCCAGGAGATGGAGATTGCAGTGAGCTGAGATGGTGCCACTACACTCCAGCCTGGGTAACAGAGCGAGACTCCGTCTCAGAAAAAAAAAAAAAAAAAAAAAAAAAACCTTGACAAGCTGAAAACAGTGCCTGACTATATTAATAACACACCTAAAAAAAATTGAGTGGTTTCAAGTAAATCTAGTATGAATCCACAATGTATTATGAACACTCCAATGCTCTATTGGGAAAAATAAAAGTAAAATACCTAAAATGAAAGAGAAACTCCAACTAGACCAATTTTGGTACACCCAATCTAAGGTGCCATTGAAAGAAAGATAGATGAATGCAGGAGCAGGGAGGGAAACTGGAGCATACTTGATATAATCAGGCAAGTGAAGGAACTAGGAATAAACATCAAGTGAAAGACCTGGCAAGATTTCACTTAGAACTAAAACACATATACTTGCAGATCACTTAAACACTGAAGTAGGGAATAAGTTAGATTTGCTCTTGGTGCTCTCAAGAGGACTAGGATTAATGAATAAAATTTGAAGACAGCAGACTCTGACAAAACTTATAGCGGTAACTTTCTAATAAGACCTGTCCAAAAACAGAATGGGTTATCTCAGAAGATTGAAAGATCTCAAGTACACAGGTGTTCAAGAACAGCCAAAGAGGATTCAAGTATGGTTTAAGATTTCCGCATAGTTGGGTGCTTATATTGGATGAATAACTTTTCAGCTGTCTTTCAATCCTCTTAGTGATAGAATGTGCATGATCAAAATTTTAATATAAGAAAAACATTAAGGAATCTAGTCAGAATTTAAGGCACCAATTTTGCTCATGAACTTTCTCTAGCACGTTTTGCAAAGGCATAGGGCCAAAAACCACATCGGACATAAAAGGTCTTAAGATATCCAAATGTTTTAATTGCCACTCACCTGCCTTGTTACTGTGATTTCGTCATGAACCTCAAATCCTAAAGGACTTTGCTTTTTGTCAGAATTATCAAAAGTGATTGACACAGAGGCTTTGGTAATACCAGCCTGCCCATTTTTGTAAACTAAATCTTGTAAATTAGAAGCCCGAACCTAAAATATGAAAAGTATATCAATTACAAACTCCCTACTGTACAAAGCAGCACTAAAAATGGGTCCCTCGCTGTTGGAAAACCCACCAACGTAGAGTCCATTAAGTAGACAAGGATAGGCAGCTGCATCCTCTGGCAAGAAAAACAAGGAAAAGAGGCAATAACCTGGAATGGACACTTTTCTCTACAGAACCTTTTCAACCCTGAATTGAATTGTTTCCTGTTCTTTTTTTAACAAAAAGTTACTTTGCAAGATATAAGGAAATACCGTCCCAACGATTTTCACCAATCATTCAATCCATTAATAGGATTTGAAAAGGCATCATTACACAGGGTTGAAAATACTCCGGAATGAGACTGCTTTACAGTCAGAATGCCTGAGTTTTGAGGCACTGTTACTTCTAAACATCTCTAAGTTTCTATTTTCTCATCTAAAGGAGTAATATTACTTTCCTTAAAAGGTTGCAGTGTGGTGTCATTTACAAAAAGTATAAAAACACAAATGAAGAGAACATTGGGAAGTCTCCAAAATTCAGTGAGGATTCTCCTGCCAAGTTATATTCCAATAAATCAGAAAGTTTACACTTTACCTGAGACAGGTTGGAGATGCCCAGCAAAAAGCAGATGGAGTCCAATATGTTGGATTTCCCACTACCATTTAAGCCAGTGATAGCATTGAAGAGGGGGTCAAAACCATTGACTTCGGTCCTCTGAGCATAGGACTTGAATCCCTCTAGAATAATTGACTTAATATGCATTTTCGATCCTGTCTTGGGTCAGCAAACCTCTGACAGGAATCAAACAGGCCACAAACTAGTTCTGTACGAAACAGAAATAACACCACCTAAGTGGAATGTAAACCTGGAATCATAATGAATACGAGGCAAAAACAGCAACGATAGGGTGATAGAAATAAAACAGCCACTTGACAAACTATCTTGTCTGATGTAAAGACATAGTTCATCTACTCAAAAATATACCAGAGTTAGCCACGATCTGGAAATTAAACCATTCAACTGGGAAGTCTCAACTATTTCTTCTACCCGTTTTTCCAGGATTGCCTTCTACTTTTATCATACTCTACCTAACAAAGACTACGGATTGTTACATATCCCATTATCTTTGCCCATAATGTGCTTTTCTCTGATACTGACATAGCTTACTCTCTACTGCACTCACGTCTTTGCTCAAATGTCACCTTACTGGAGTCCTCCCTGACCTCCCTATGTCACCTCTCCACAATCCTTCACTCGGCTTTTTCCCTCATGGTACTTAAAGCTGATATTAGACGGTCATTACTTGTAAGTTCCTGCATTATCTTCACCTACGTCCATCATTGCATCCCCGAATTGTGCTTGACTCCAGGAGAAGGGGAAGTCATTTAAGTATTTACTAGAGATAAGATGTATCTCATATTCTTCAACTTCTTGCTTTTACTCAGGCTGTTACCTCGCTTCTCCAGGCCTGTCTACACCTCTTCGCCCTACTCCAAGGCCGAAAAGAAACTAGCTTTTATTTCTAAGGATCACCTAAGATCCCTCTGCCACTGGTCCCCCTCCCTACAGCCCCCGCGCCCCGCCTCCCGCCTCCCGCCTCCCGCCTCCCGCCTCCCGCCTCCCGCCTCCCGCCTCCCGCCAGGATGTCTGGCCGAGCCCTACCGGCCGTGCTCAAGCACACGCCTCACCGCTGCCTCAGGCCAGGGGCTTGACGCACTCCAAAAGCTCCTCCGGGTCACAAAGGCGGGGAGCAGGCCAACTCTCTAGCCGGGGCTGCTACGAAGCGAACTTCACCATAGCGGCCACAACACCTGCAGCACCGCTCTCAACACCCGCGCCGGAACTATTTATTCCTTTGAATTTCGGCGCGAGCAAAGGACCCCACCTCCATTGCTTATTTCCTGTGCTGGTGCCTAGGAGCTGCCTGTCTTTAGGGTTCAATTTTTCCTCTTCATTCGAAGGATTAAAGCCGCAGGGCAATAGGAATGAGAGTCTCGATAATGGTAGCTCCGGGGACTCCCCGACACGGGCCTGGGCACTACAGGAGCAGACAGTGTATGTTCACACCGGCGTCCGGCACGCTATGGTCAGCCCCACACCTCGGCCCCGGGTCCTCGCGCTGCGCCAGCCCCGCCCCGCCTCGGTCCTTCTAGTCCGCGTTAGGCACACTGCAGACTCCGCCTTCCCGAGTCCTCTGCTGGGCTCGCTATGGCTTATTTTTCTCCCCTCAAAGCGACAGTCAGGAAGTGGAGAGGCATTCTATGAGTGTTCTCGTCGGTTCTGTTTTGGAAGCCTCAGAATCTCTGGTTGACTCAGATTGCTGCAAAATAAAAGCTGTACTTCGTTGGGGCCGGAGAGGCACCGTCCTTCGGGACTCTGGCCCGCGTCCTGGCTCCGCCCCGTGCTGGCCTCGGACCTCGCGGAGCCTTTTTATCTGAGGTTTCCACGTCGGGAAGGGATCGTAGTCTATCGAGAGCTGTTCGAGCCCAGAGGAGAAATTGTGTGGTGCTAAATAGCTATTTATCTCCCTTACACCGGAAAGCGTTGTAATGATAAGCCGACCTAACCTGTCGGGGATTTTTTCTGGAAACCTTTTAAGACAGTTCATGTTATTGAGTTTTGAGTGTTTGGCTATGTTGCATGGGGCTTTTTAAAATCCACGTAGCAACCCTATGAAATCCGAAATTGCGCTGGTTTTACAAATAAGTTAAATGAGCCCAAGTAAAAGGTTAAACAGCTTGTCCAGATTGCATGCTTTTAAATACATACTAGGCTTCATGCATAGAATCTAGTACTATTAGCCGATCCTATTATTAGTATGTGTTGTTCTTTAAGAAGAAAAAAGGTGTCAGGATTGCTCACGTTTCCAAGCACGTTGATACTGAAGAGTTAGGAAGGGCTTAACTCCGAATGGGTATGGTGTTACCCTAGGTGAGGTACAAAAAGATGATGTGGGCAACAATGCTCTTTTGGAATGGCTTGATCCTTTTGGGCCTCCATAACAAAATATCATAGACTGGGTAGTTTATGAACCACAGAAGTTTATTCTTCACATTTCTGAAGGCTGGAATGTCACAATAAGGTGTGTGTAGGGAGGGGTGCTTTCTGTTTAGTGGATAGCACCTTCTGGCTCTGTCCTCACATGGTGGAGAGGCAGAGGCCCTCCCTCGGGCCTGTTTTATAAGGACCTTAATCCCATTCCTCACTTCCCAAGAGGCCACTTGCTAAAACCATCAGTTTGGGCGTTAGGATTTCAAAATGTGAGTTTTGAGGGACACATTTAGACCACAGCGTAGTGCATGTTTTTAAAGTTGCTTTCTTGGCCCTGGAATGGCAATGCAGTCTTCTGAACTGGTCTTAACCTACCAGGAATGGGCCTATATTTTGAAATTATTTCTCGTTTAGGGAGTAAAATAAGTTTTATGGGTTTTTTGTTTAAGAAAGGATTCATTTATTTACTCTGATATGCTTATCCACTTCTGTGATGTCAACCATGGGTAGTGACCTAACATTAATTTAATTCAGCAGATATCTTTGTCTGCCTTGATTCCTGCATCCCCTAGGCTCCACAGCTATTCGCATGTATTGATTCTGTTAACTCTTACACATTAACTTTGAGCTGTGTCTCCTTCCTTTTATCATTTTGTGAGTAAAGAATTTTAATTTGCCAACAAATCCTAATGTGGACTTTGTCAAGTTGTGAAATAACGTGATTTTTGGTATGGAAATATATGTTAAGACAGTCTTTGCACTTTAACAACTAGCTGATATACTTACGTCAAATGGATGAAAACATATACAGATGCACTGTTGTTGGATAAGGACTTCTGGGTGATTAGAGGAATGTGTAGATCTAACTACTCCCATTAAGACCATTGATTAAAATGAAAAATGCTTATAAAGGTGGAGATCTCTATCAGTTTTAGTCTTATTGCATACCAGAAGCACTAAGGAATTGCTGCTAAATATAGGACAAATGGACTTGAGGATATCACTGATGACTAACTTGAAACTGCCTCCTGAGATCACCACAGGTGAGTGGAAAAAACCAAGGCACAAAGCCAGTAAAGCCTCCTAATTTGGAGATGTGAGGGGTAGAAACAGAGATGGAGTATAGAGTAGATGCAGTATACAGAAAACACTGTTCTTGCTTCATCACCATGGATTAAAATAGTTTGAAAGCTTCAGCGCTAGCAGGCAGTGTTTCAAGCAGAAATCTGGCAGCTAGTGGAGTCTGAGTCCTTATATGGAAGGCGTCAGTACCAGCAAGGACACACATACAGCCATAAAGCAAGACCTAGGAGAAAGATTTGGTGCTCTACTCTCCTAGGGAACTGGAAGGAACCTGCTCTCTCCTGGGTATACTTTTCTAATTTTAGAGTGCTAAAGAAGCTCTTCTCACAGGGACCCGAGTGAATCCTTTCTCCTTGGGACAAAAGACAAGAAAAAAAGAAAGGACTTTACTGCAGAAGTAAGGAAGACTCAATTTGTTGAGAGATTATTTTTAGGTTCAAGGAAATGAATTGATAATGAGAGAAAGTTTGTATTTTTACATTGGATTGACTAGCAGCACTATTATTTTTTTAGAGAAGGAGTCTCCCTCTGTCTCAGGCTGGAGGGCAGTGGCCTGGCAGCACTTTTTGAATACACTCATGCACCACGTAATATTTCAATGTCCAATTACATTATATGACTGTGGTCCCTTAAGATTATAATAGAGCTGAAATTTTCCTATTGCTTAGTGATGTAACATAGTGCAACATACTACCCTTTCTGTTTAGAAACACAAACACTTAACATTGTGTTACAGTTACCAACATTATTCAGTACAGTAATATGCTATAAAAGTTTGTAGTCTAGGATCATAAGGCTATAATATCTACGTTTGTGTAAGTATACTTTATGATGTTTGCACAACAATGAAATTGCCTAATGAGACATTTCTCAGAACTTATCTCGTCGTTAGGCAACGCATGACTGTATTTTATTTCTAACGCCGTATTATTTGAACTGTGGGTTCACCGAATATAACCTGTTTGACAAACTTGCAAAGAAACACGGCTAATTATAATTTAAAATGAGGAATAGAAAAGGAGGTTATTATATTCATTCACCCAGTGGGATCTGGTTAGACCCATTCATTTTAATTTCAGTGACAATATTGTTTTCCAAAATACATGTTCTGTTTGGTTCTTTGTGAATTCTGCCTATTCTTTCATTATGATTTCTATTATTTTGCCCTTTTAATCAAGTTATATGTCTTTATCTTCTTTTCTGTTAGTTCTGTTATTTTTAGCTTTTCAGTTCCTAACTCTTGTTTACAACCTCCACTGACTCTTACTCTGATTTATTTCCTCATGTGGTGCTCTTCTTCAATGGGGTGGTTTTGTTTATGGGACTCTCTTACGCACTTAGTTGCTAAAGAGTCCCTTTAGACAATTACGCATTTGCTTCTGCCAGCATACTGTAGCTCTTAAAGATCTGAAACATTTTCAAATGGTAATTTCTCAGTTTGTGGCTCCTGAATTATGCAAATACTGTAAATTTAGATCTGTTGCAGGGCTGCGGTTTTGATTTCTCATAGGTACCTTATGTTTTTTTTTCCACCCTATCCAAAGCCCCAAAGAACAAACTTTTTTATCGCTTCCCCAAACTAGTAGATTGCCTTTTTCCAGTTCCAGTAGCTGGCTATTCCTAAGGCTCCAGGTTTTACATAAGGGCTTAGTTCCAGCTCACCTGCCTCATCAAAGCTCAGCCTTGTGCTTGGACATTAAAACTCAACTACTGGCTCCTGAGGCATATAGCCAAGTATAAAATTTTGGAGGGCTACCGCAGTATCTGTTCTGCTTTCTGCTCTTCAATGTTTACAATTTATTTCGGGCATTGAGAATTTCCTTTTTGTTGTTTTTTGTTTTTACAGTTGTATATGGTTTATATAACAATAATTATATTTTATCCATTATTTCTATGAGTTTGTAAAGGAAAGCTCAGTCGACCATGTTGGAGGAGGTCTTCTCATTTACTTTTCGTGAAGAACATCAGTGATCTTTGTTTTGCTCCTCCTGAGCCTTCCTTACAGAGCTCACATTCTCTATTCAAAGTCACTTTTCCTAAAAACCAGCGATTACTTTTCTAAAGAAGTCTGGTACTAGGTCTTAAAAAAGTATTTTCAGCCAGGCGCGGTGGCTCATGCATGTAATCCCAGCACTTTGGGAGGCCAAGGTGGGGAGATAGGAGGTCAGGAGATCGAGAGTATCCTGGCTCCAACATGGCGAAACCCCGTCTCTACTAAAATACAAAAATTAGCTGGGTGTGGTGATACATGCCTGTAATCCCAGCTACTCAGAAGGCTGAGGCACAAGAATCGCTTGAACCCAGGAGGCAGACAGAAGTTGCAATGAGCCTAGATCGCACCGCTGCACTCCAGCCTGGTGACAGAACTTTTTTTAAAAAGAAAAATTTCATGTACTACTCATAAAGTAAGTTCTATTCTTACTTGTTTCGTATTCGTTTCTTTCTGTTTTTCCAGCTGTCCTTGGCTTTTATCACTTGCATGCTGGTTAATAGCCAGAGCTACCTAGCTCACCTCTCATCTGCTTTGTCATACCCCTTCTTTTATGGGGATAATTACTGACTTCTCTTCCTCAAATGTTATTCTCACTTCATAGTTCTCCTTGTCATGGTGGTCCATTGTTACTTTTTATTTCAAATCCACACACATCTGCCTGATCCTCCTCCAATTGGTTCCTTTTTATTAGCAAACTCAATTCTTACTAGATTCAAAGAGAGTCTTCACTCTCAGATTTTTTGTTTTACAAGATCTGCTTCTGCAGTTAACATCTCCACTACTTCTTACACCACTCTGCAGTCCTATACAGTCAACAAATATATCCTAACTTAATCTTCTACTTCAACAAGACTCTGCCCTCTCTAAAGTTTTACTATATATATATATACACACACATACACACACACATACACACACACACACACATATATATATATATATATATATATATATATATATATATATGTTTCTATATAAAAATGGTACCTCTTCCCTCTATATAAAGCTTTGGTGAAAATTACACACAAAATTAATTCTAACCTCTTTAAGGTGGCCTGGCTGACCTTTCATTGTCTGTTCCCAACCTACTTTCTCAGATTCATCTGCTGCTTTCTTCCTTAGATTACCGTGTCTTTTTTTTTTTTTTTAACTGTTGTGAACTTATGCACCAACCAATGACAAAAGAAAGTGCTCTCTAACTTTGTTGGTGGATAGATGTATCAATGGATTCAATAGGCATTTATAGAATGCTTGCATTGTGCCAAGAATTGTGTTATGTGCTGGGATACAAAGATGAATAAGATGTGTGCCTGTCTCCAAGGAATCCATAGTTGAGTGGAGAAGACTGGTATGAAGACATTAACCAGGAGAAATGAAGAGTGAAAGGCAGTCATCTAAATAGAGTAGATTGCACAGGCAGTGGCACAGAAGATAAATGTATGATGCAAGAAGTAGCAAGATTTAGTGTAAGAGATCCACAGAAGGCAGGTTATGGAGCATTTTATGCACCATCTTTTCATTATTCCTGAAGCATTGGTGTTCACTTCTCCATCTCTTTCTTTGTACATGGTGAACTTGAAATGCCCTTTGACTCTTCACTTCTCCCCCTTGTGTATATCTACATGTATTTAAACCCCAAATCTGATCCATTTCTCAAGTTACTTACAACCTCTTCCATAATCCCTTAACCCTTTATCCACATTTTTCTTCTGACCTCCATTCCCATTGTGACATACCTTTGCGATACATATTGGTGCTTGTCACATAGTAGATACTTAATAAATATTGGTTGAATATGAATAAGTTCAGGGGGTTCATTTGCTGCTCGCTCATTAAGGTACAAGAAAAGGGTAGTTTAAAAAAGAAAAAAATACTTGAAAATATACAATGTATTTCACAAAATAGTATTTTAAGGTTCAGTGAGTTCATTGTAGTGATCATTTCTCAATGACCTAATATTGAAAACTTTAAAAAAAAACCCTATTATCAACATATTCTATTTGTGTAATATCATCAGTGACCACTGTGATAGTAGGCTGAGGAATGTACCATGAAATATTTATGCCAGCTGGACGCTTCAGAGGGCTCTTGGCACCATATTCTTTACCTCTGGTTGCAATTTTTTTTTGCCCGTAAAGTAAAAACAAGCTTCTATGCTTTATGAACAGCTGCAGTTTTGGGTTGAAAGAATCTAATTCAGATACCACTTTCTTAGTTGCTGTCGAGGTATAATTACCAACCCTCCTTTGTTTTATCTTATGAATTACACAGACTCCTGTTACATGTATTTATTTATATGTTTGTCCCCCACTGTGAGCACCTTGATGTCAGTGGTCTTGCCTTGTAAGTGTCTATAAACGCAGCATCCAGTTCAATTCTGGAGACGGAGTTGTGCTCCATAAGTGTTAATTGAAGGGACTACATGAACATACAAAGATTATAAAGATGGTCATTCTCTCCAAACCAGAAACTGTTTTCCAGATTTTTCAGATGAAAGTTTGTTGTTGTTTTGCTGTTATTTTTACCCATATTTAAGTTCCTAGGTAATTATATGCATACTCCATCAAACAGTGTGCATAGAAACTCAGGAATTACCTTGATCACTATCTCTCTTCTCTTTCCCATGCTGGCCTTATCTCCAAACATTGACTTCCACTCCCACCTCTATCCCATTATAGGTAGGTGGGAAATGGGGAATTCATAGACTTCTGTGGATTCTATTTTGGTCTCCCTACTCCCTATAGTCCATTCTCTCCAAACTCCACCCCTACTCATAATAGTGTGGTTTTGGTTCCTCTTTGGTTCCTGAGGGTCTTCAGACCATGATAATGTGTGGCATCAATACATTTCTGAGAATTAGAGAATGTGTTTTTAAATAACAGCATTTGTAGGAAACTAACAGTGGAGTTCAGGTGAGGCTTCAGCAATCCAAATCATGTTCTCTTTATGTCCCTTGTCATTAGAAGATGAAGATCATGTCTCCAAGTCTTTTCTGCCGTTGCCAGTATCCTCTCCCAATCTCCTGTGGGCAACTTCTTCGGGAAAACACTCATGCGATTTCTTAAGGACAAGCAATAACGTAAGGCATGGAATGGTCTAGGTACATACGTATTAAAAACATATTTCTGTCCTTATGCTAATAAAAGAAAGGTATTTTTAAAATAAACCTGTTTACGTTAATGTCACTGGTTAAAATATAAAGCAAAGCAGTTCATTTCTTTGCTGCTACATGTCTAAAATATTTCTATTGCAACTGGGAACCATTGTTCTACATTTGTGTAAATGAGTATCCATTCAGATGACTTTACAAAAACAAAAGGTGTTTGTGCCTGAAAGTTTAATCCCTCACGTTTTAAGAGAAAGAAAACACTTGCAATTTTTAAACAACAGTTTTCCCCATTGTTGCCTTTCAAGGATTTAAATAATCTTTTATTTCAGATTTAGCTTGAATTATTTATAATGATTATTAGAAAGTAATTTTATTGCTTAAAATATTGATTTATACTTGTGCTATACTTAGTTCCATACACATTTCCTAAGTTACTTCATGTAATACAGGTAATTTCCTTTTCATAGATGAAGAAGCTGGATCTTGGAACTAGGCTTTGATCACAGAGCAGAGCTGAGATGAAAGTCCATTCACTCATTCAACAAATAATAATGAGTGCTTACAAAAATTTCTGCTGTATGGAGGTTATATTGTAGTGAATATCAATTCTTATTTTATTGATTATAAAGCAGAACTTTTTGCAACAATTTTACACTACCCTAGGAGTACCTATCAGTCTTCATGCCTCAAGTAATTGTCCTGTCCATGTGACTACGGAAGCCCTGAAATCTTTGAAACCCCAGATGACCCATTTCACCAGATGCTTGGACATTCTCTGTCGAGTTTGGATTTATAGTGGGTACCCAGATTTAGGTCAAGAACATAAAATCTGAACCGCTTTAGGCACTGCCCATAAGGAGTGAATTCCTAGTGAAAAAGCAATGTCCCTCAGGAATGATTGCTATAGCAGGCTAAAAGGTAGATTTATAAATGTTTATAAAAAGCAGATTAGATTTAGCAGAGGTAGCAGTGATGACCAGGAGCAATAGGAGGAAAAGTTCTTAATAGTGCTGTTTGGTGGCATCTTCTTTTTATACAAAGAAGTCTTGCAAGCATTTCTACTTGAATGACTACTTTGGAGTAATTTTTAGTTTCTGTATTTTTATTAGTTAATAGGATCTAGGAATATAATAACCTGGTGAGAATTTCTCTGTGAATGGCAATCAGATTTGTCTTATTCATGAAACTCATAAATAAGCTATAATCCAGCATTTTATAACTAGGGAAAATAACACTGGGGTCCTGCTGTTTAAGAGGCTAGGGGAATTTAACAGAACACTGGGGGTTTTATAGTAGATTTATGATGAAGATACCTTCTAACTGGAAGCTTAATTGTGATTTAAATTATAGGTCAAGCTGTGCAATGTGTTTTCTTTTTAGGGGGAAATCTTTAGAGAGATAGAGTGTGCTTGTTTAAAGAGGAAACAGACCAAATGAGAAAACAGATTGCATTTTCTGTTTTTCTTTTAAAATTTCAAGCTGCTTTAAGTCAAATTGCCCCTGAGTTCCTGATGATGGCTGTGGTGAAATTGCGTTGTTTTACTTTCTTGCCTTCTTTTCCAGAGCAGTTATTTTACCTGAGAATAACAAAAAGATAATAGGCAGCATATCAGCCAGAAAACGAATATGGAAACCAGAGATAAAGTATACTCAACCTGTCTAGAATTGTGACATCCTATAATTTTAGGCTGAGTTGTATAAAATTAGCGAGTAATACGGATGAAAGGGCCCTTGAAAAATTTTTGCCACTCATTTTGCAAATGGGAAAATTGAGGCTTCTAGTGATTTTCCTAAATTTTTTATCTCAAGTACATTAAGGTCTCATGAGGAAATAAAATTTATGTACAAATAATTTTAATTAAAAGTATAGAAAAATTGTTTCCCTGAAAAATAAAACTTAAAACAGATAACAAAAGGTTGATTCTGTAGGGAGGATTTTTACTGGGAAAAGGACAGTTAGACCTGACAGCCCAGATGCTTACTCTCTAACATTTCCCTACCCCTTGGCAGAATCCTTCAATAACTAACACCAGGACAACCACATAGACTTCAGCCATGGGTGTGTCAGAGGCATTTGAACCAGAGCAACTCTGTCTTGAATAGGGGCTGGGGAAAGTGAGGCTGAGACCCACTGGGCTGCATTCCCAGGAGGTTAGGCATTCTTAGTTATAGGATGAGATAGGATGTTGGCATAAGATACAGGTCACAAAGACCTTACTGATAAAATAATGTGGTACAGAAGCTGGCCAAAACCCACCAAAACCAAGATGGTGACGAAAGTAACCTCTGGTAGTCTTCACTGCTCATTATGTGCTAATTATAATGCATTAGCATGCTAAAAGACACTCCTACCAGTGCCATGACAGTTTACAAATGCCATAGCAACGTCAGGAAGTTACACTATATGGTCTAAAAAGGGGAGGAACTCTCAGTTCTGGGAATTGCCCACCTCTTTCCTGGAAAACTCAGGAATAATACACCCCTTGTTTAGCACATAATCAAATAACTATAAGTATAATCAGTCAAGCAGCCTATGCCACTGCTCTGTCTATGGAGTAGCCATTCTTTTATTCCTTTACTTTCCTAATAAACTTGCTTTCACTTTACCCTATGGACTCACCCCAAATTCTTTCTTGCATGAGGTCCAAGAACCCTCACTTAAAGTCTTGATCAGGACCCTTTTCTGGTAACATCTTCCTGGTGACCACAATGAGATTAAACTAAGAGACTCCCTAACCAAAAGAAATAGATTAGAGCACCAATTGGATGACTTTGGGTAAGTTGTAGGAACCATTTTACCTGGTTAAAGGATGGAATTGGGTTAGAGGCCCAACTTAGCAGAGTTAGAGCCTCTCCTAAGACAGAGAGCTTAAAGGACCCTCTTAATAAAAGGCAAGGACGCTTGATGGAAATTAGGTTCAAGGCCCAAATTAGGAAGGTTAGAGTCCTTCCTAAGATTAAGCTCCTCTTAGTAAAGTCCTTCTTGGTTAAAAATGGATTTGACATTATGGGATATTAACCATTACTCTCTTTGGATTAATCTGCCTTGCACTGTTAGCTGATGGCTGTGGGTCACAGGATTAGGCGTATATAGGATCACTGGATATGGGGAGCATTTTCTCCCTAAAGGGGAATCTTGAGAGCTGATGATACAATTGGCCACCGGAACTTTAGATTCAGTGTTGCTACAATGGATGGGTCTTCTCTGGCCTCCCTGAGCTCCTCGTTTTCCTCACCCTGCTGCAGGCAATGCTTTTCTCCCTTTCTTTCCTTTCTCTTTTCTATCTTTTCTGTTACTCAGGGCAACTGTCTGCGGTTTCAGTTTGCCCAGAAACCACATGTTGAAACTCCTGGTCAGAAGATCATTCCACACCAATTCAAGTGGATCAAAGATGACAAGGCCCGACCAGAATCATGTTTGAGCCTTGCCAGTTTGGTATTGGGTGCTAAGCAGAGTGGCTAATGTCTATGTTTTGTTACATTTATTTTGCTCTGGCTGGTTTGGAAGATGTTAATTTGGTTACCCCATGCAATCTCTTGGGTGACATCTTGCAAAACTGAGAGGCTTTTGCCTATGGTTTCATGAAATGGAAAAAGGTGATTTTCCTTTGTGTTATGGTTTGGCCCCTAGGGCTATGATGCCACAAGACAGGTCACTAGGGCTGCTCAGGGAAAGGGAACCCAGAAGCCTGGCATACCAGCAAAAGGGTAAGAATTTCTTACCATTCAGACTTCTGGCCTCTCTGTGCAAACAAGTTATAAGAATGGTAAACATCCCTGTTTATTCCTGTGTAAAGTTTTAATTAATAGGAAAAAGAATTTTCCCATTAAGTTAGTCTTAAGCTGTAGTGAGTTTGGTGTACTTTGTGCTATAAATTTGTCTTTCCATATTGTTCTGTCAGAAGGAGGGGTATCTTAGGATAGAATACATGCTTAAGCCCCCATGTAGTGGTTAATACTGAGTGTCAAATCGATTGGATTGAAGGATGCAAAGTATTGTTCCTGGGTGTGTCTGTGAGGGTGCTGCCAAAGGAGATTAACATCTGAGTTGGTGAACTGGGAGAGGCTGACCCACCCTCAATCTGGATGGGTACCATCTATTCAGCTGCCAGCTTGGCTAGGATAAAAGCAGGCAGAGAAATGTGGAAAGACTAGACTGGCTGAGTCTTCTGGCCTCCATGTTTCTCCCATGCTGGATGCTTCCTGGCCTTGAACATCAGACTCCAAGTTCTTTACCTTTTGGGTTCTTGGACTTACACCAGTGATTTGCCAGTGGCTCTTGGGTCTTCAGCTACAGACTAAAGGCTTCACTATTAGCTTCCCTACTTTTCAGGTTTTGGGAGTGGGACTGGCTCCTTGGCCCCTCAGCTTGCAGATGGCCTATTGTGGGACTTTACCTTGTAATCGTGTGAGACAATTCTCCTAATAAATTCCCCATTCATATATTCATCTATCCTGTTAGTACTGTACCTTCGGAGAACTCTGACTAATACACCCTATAAGACTGCTGTTCAAGACAGCCCATCAAACTGGTCACTTACAAACTTTGCTTCATGTCCCTGAAGCAAAACAAAACAAAAACAAAACTGAAGTTTCCCTCTTGTCTTGTTTTATGTTCTTAGGAGCTTGACCTTATAATCATGTGGCAGTACTTCCTGTTTGTCTCTGCCATCCAGAGGACAGGAACTTTGGGGTTCATATTATAGCCCTAAAAATTATATTGAGCAGTTAAAAGGCTTTGCAAGCTCAAAATTGGCTGCTCTAGACTCCTTCTGGGAAAAGCGATGGAGACTGCCCAGTGCTGCAGAACAACTTCTGACTTCCTTTCTTGAATTTTCCTTTTTCTGAGTACTTGGGACATTACCTTTGGTAAAGTTCAAAAGCTACAAGTATTTGTGTTTTGCCTGGCTAGAGTCTGATAATGAGATTTTTTTTTTTAAAGAATGCTATGGTTAAAAGTCAGCTTAATTAAAAGTGGATATTCAAGCTCTAACAGCCTGGGACTCCTTGGGAAAAACAGGAGGCACTGCAGACCCCGTTTGGGGAAAAACCTCTGTTTTCTTCATGAAAATCCAGAAATTGAAATCAGGTAGATCCCTCTCAAAATCTAAGGCTCTCCTCTGTTTTGCATTGCAATGTCTGACAGTATTGACTTTTAGGGGTATCAGAAATCACTTTGCATTATGAGAGAGCTTTGGTGTGTAATAACTAGGTAGGAAATATACTTTTGGGGATGGCTAATGGCAGTTATGGGGAGATACTTGGCACTTTGCATGTTTGGATTACAGAATCATGTTCTTGGCCACCTAGAAAGTATGAAAATGTCCCCATTCTGCACTGAGAGATAAGACTCCCATGGGAGATGGGTTGATTCCCTCTTGTTTAAAATTTAACTTTAAGTTCTGGGATACATGTGCAGGATGTGCAGGTTTGTTACATAGGTAAGCGTATGCCATGGTGGTTTGCTGCACCTATCAACCCATCACCTAGTTATTAAGCCCCACGTGCGTTAGCTATTTATACTGATGCTCTCCCCGACAGGCCCCAGTGTGTGTTGTTCCCCTCCCTGTATTCATGTGTTCTCGTTGTTCAGCTCCCACTTATAAGTGAGAACATGTGGTGTTTGGTTTTCTGTTTTTCTGTTAGTTTACTGAGGATAATGGCTTCCAGCTTTATCCATGTCCCTGCAAAGGACATTATCTCATTCATGATTCCCTCTTTTCTTTGGGGATCCAGGATCTAATATAAAAATGAGACCCTTAATTTTGGGGCTCTGTTTTGCCTTCTTGCTGTGCCTGCTTATTAGGCCCTGGAAACTACATGCTTTCCCAGTCCTGTTCCTCCAAGGGCTCAACCCTAAAGCCAGCAATCCAATTAAGAAAGTTGCAAATGGAAAATCTTACAAGTACTGAATTTTCTGTCTGTCTGCATATTTACATGTGTTGTGTGTGTCGTGTTTATATATAAAAGAGCTCTGATTAATTGGTTTAAAGATAATAGGCAATTAAATCAAATATTGTCAGAAAAATAAAAACAAATGCCTTTTAGTTCACATGACTTTAGTGATCTTTAGGAATTAAAGACAGTTTTAAAGATTATTGATAAAATAAAGACATTTGGTCTAAATTAACCCAGTCAGATTTAGGTTTGCCAAATGCTTTAATATCATAAACTGCTTCTTTAACTTGATAATTGTTCAACTTACCTGCTTCGGAGCCATTAGATTCCAGGTAAGGCATGGGAACATGTGGAGTTAGCCATGCCCCCTGGCTATGCTGAAAAAAGACCTTATCTGGACTTCTGTCTAGTATCTTAGGCTCCACACCTGATAGATAATTAAAATCCTTACTTACCAGATTTTTCACCGAAAATAAAAGTTGCTCAGTTAGCATTGTAATGTTTGAGTCTGCTGAATAAACAGTTTTACACACAAGGTGTGTAAGGACAGTGACATGTGTTTTTGGTAAAAAATTATAAGAAGGCATGGGAATATGTATTTTTTTGGCCTAGTTTAGAGGCTTAAAAATTTTTTTCAAGCTAGATAGAAAAAAGCTGAAGGTTTAAATGAGTTGTGGAAGGTTTGTGAACAATTAATCTTATAAAAGAAATTCTGTGTGTGAACATATTAGCTAAAATTAATGGGGTATTATTCAGTTTTTTTCATAAATTGAACATTGGAATAAAAGCACAACAGGGTTTTCTTAGAGCACTGATCTGCTCTTTAACAAAAAATTTTAAAAGGTTATAAAAGGTTTATGAGAATCTTACCTTATGATCTAACTGATTAAGATTGGATAGATTTGTCTATAAGGTTTTATTAAGAATTAGGTTTGGCATCAATACTGCATTAATGCAAAAGTGAAATTTGGCTTTCTCTGTTGAACAAGATTTTCATGTTATATTAAAAAATATTAAAATGTTTTTGTTTGCCTTTTTAAATTTATTTTATTTTTTTTTTCCATTTTTCATTCAACACGTTTATTGAGTATCTACTATATGCCAGGCCTTAGGTACATGGAATGCTAGAAATTTCACAGTCAACAAAATAGACATGGTCCTTACAAGGCTTTCATTTAATATGGGAGATGGACATTCAATGAATAAGTGTATAGTTAGACATTTTGTTACAATTTTATTTAAGTGCTCAGGAAGCATTTTATTTATTTATTATTGTTATACTTTAAGTTTTAGGGTACATGTGCACAACGTGCAGGTTTGTTACATATGTATACATGTGCCATGTTGTTGTGCTGCACCCATTAACTCATCATTTCGCATTAGGTATCTCTCCTAATGCTATCCCTCCCCCCTCCCCCCACCCCACAACAGTCCCTGGTGTGTGATGTTCCCCTTCCTGTGTCCATGTGTTCTCATTGTTCAATTCCCACCTATGAATGAGAACATGTGGTGTTTCGTTTTTTGTCTTTGCGATAGTTTGCTGAGAATGATAGTTTCCAGCTTCATCCATGTCCCTACAAAGGACATGAACTCATCATTTTTTATGGCTGCATAGTATTTCATGGTGTATATGTGCCACATTTTCTTAATCCAGTCTATCATTGTCAGACATTTGTTTGCCTTTTAAATAAACTATAAGAAAAAGAAGGGAAAGGAAAGAGTCAGTTTGTTTGGAAAGCTAAGTCTTCCCTCTATTAAGGAGTAAAAGATTTATTTGTGTAAATATGTTTTAGGTATGTGTTCCAAAATTATGGGAAACTCCTATTAATTCTGATATGATTTAGTACATGTTATTAATAGTCATAATTATTATGTAAAATTGTTGTATGCCACAGAAGTAACCAAAATATTCTTGTCAATTGGCTGTCCTAAGACTTTTTGTCATCCATGGACAATTGCCATCTTATTTTGATCCTCTTCAAAAGGTGGTTTATAATCAGCTATAAGACTTTGACAGGTGCTCTTGAATGCAGGTTTCTGATAACTTTGGAGATTGTGACATTATAATAGAGGAAAAACTTTCAGAACTCTCATGGAGGGCTGAACTGTTCATGAATATCAAGCAGAACAGGAGTTAATTGCATGGACTGAACTAATAGAAGCCTAAAGTAATCTTTTTTGGCTTTTGGCTTAAAACATTGCTGATCCTTTGTTTTGTTTCTCAGAGCCAAGAAACTTTTCTTCTGAGCTATTTACAGCTTTTAACAATTGAGTAAAGTATTGATATGGTTTGGCTGTGTCCTCACCCAAATCTTATCTTGAATTGTGGCTCCCATAATCCCCATGTGTCATGGGAGGGGCCCATTGGGAGGCAATTGAATCATGGGGGTGGGTTTTTCCCGTGCTGTTCTCATGATAGTGAGTAAGTCTCATGAGACCTGGTGGTTTTATAAAGGGCAGTTCCCCTGCACACGCTCTCTTGCCTGCCACCATGTAAGACATGCCTTTGCTCCTCCTTCAACTTCTACCGTGATTGTGAGGCCTCCCCAGCCATGTGGGAAGGGGACTGTAAGTCTATTAAACCTGTTTTTATTTATAAATTACTCAATCTCAGGTATTTCTTCATAGCAGTATGAAAATGGACTAATACAAGTATACTCCTGTGAACAAAATTTGGAGCATATTTGTTTCTCGCTACCTGATTTCTCCAGAATTTGGAAACCATTTGTGAGTATTCTTAACTTATGATAATATAGTTATTTGCATAAGTGCAATAAGAATCTGTTTTCTTTTGTAACAGGACACAATTGGAGAAACTGATTATTTTACTAAGGCTTTGACTGGAATGGCATGCTTAACTCGTAGAGCTAGTAAAAGCCCTTTGGGAAAACTGGCCTCATAGCTTGTCTACGAAGTCCTTGTACAGAGTTCTTGACCTGTGGTATGTAAAGAATGTAATTTTCTGACAGACCCAGGAGCCCCACGTTATCTTAGGACCTCAAGAGGAGCCAACTCACATAGGTATTTGACAGTAAAATCCCATGTCTGGGCTTGGCTTTAAAAAAGGTCTTATTTGAGATTCCTTCTATGGAACAAAGTTGCATTAAAACTAATGTAAAAAGCCTATGTGAAAAATAATCATTTTTGCTACACTTTATGTAAATAATCAGGCCAAGTATAATAAAGCAAGTCGGTCTTACTATGATTTGTCTTTAGTAAAAATGGGGGACTGGAAAGAGAAAAATTATGTTTCTAAAACTATTGTGCACCCTATTAGGTTCTAGTCTCATCAGTTATTTTTGAGGGTTTTTTTGTTGTTGTTGTTGCAATTTGGACTTACCCTGCTTATTCCTGTAAACCAACTAGTGATCTCTGGCTGAAGCTCAGAAGAAACAAGAGAGATGGGTAATGTAAAAATCCGGATCAGTATTCTACATCTGGGTACGTACTGGAATCAGTTAGCAATCCCATATCAGCTCAGTTCCAACATTGGTCTGGTTCATGGAAAGCCTTCTTATTTAGTTTACTGGGGATAATTTTCTTTATTTTGCTTTACTGTTGTGGAATTTATTACTATTGTACTCTTTGTATAGGAATGCAGGATAAGCTTACTGAATGTTTTCTTGAATTAAATACTTATTCATCTTTCAGATACCATAATTTGTTGGAACTCAGAGTTATGATTGGCCCTTGCCATACCTACACTTTCTGACTGAGCTCCTCTCTACCCTGAATACAAGAGACCCTAATAGGCAGGAATATCATCACCCATCTTCAGCCTGAAGATGTTACAGAAGATGGATATTTGTCCATTTACAATCCCTAAGATTAAGGGTTCCCCTGTAAAAGGGAGGGCGGAAATATGTCAGAGATGTTTGAACCAGAGCAACTTCATCCTAAATAGGGGCTCGGTAAAGTGAGGCTGAGACCTATGGACTGCATTCCCAGGAGGCTGGGCATTCTTAGTTACAGGATGAAATAGGAGTTTGGCACAAGATGGGTCATAAAGACCTTGCTGATAAAAGGATGTGGTACAGAAGCTGGCCAAAACTCACCAAAATCAAGATGTGAGGAAAGTGACCTCTGGTAGTCCTCACTCCTCATTACACTAATTATAATGCATTAGCATGCTAAAAGACACTTTCACCAGCACCATGATGGTTTACAAATGCCATGGCAATATCAGCAAGTTACCCTATATGGTCTTAAAAGGGGATGAACCCTCAGTTCTGGGAATTGCCCACCCCTTTCTCAGGAAACTCATGAATAATCCACCCCTTGTTTAGCATATAATAAAAAAAAACTACAAGTATAATCAGTTGAGCAGCCCATGCCACTGCTCTGCCTGTGGAATAGCCATTCTTTTATTCCTTTACTTTCCTAATAAACTTGTTTTCACTTTACTCTATGGAATCGCCCTGAATTCTGTCTTGTGCAAGGTCCAAGAACCTTCTCTTGGGGTCTGGATCAGGACCCCTTTGTGGTAACAGATGGGGATGGAGTCGTGGGTGGGGAAGGGGTACAAAAGCCCTAAGAAGGAATTGAAATGATCTCTCCTTTTAAGGTTCTGAAGCAAGGGCAAGTCAAGAAAGGAACTTCAGAAAAATCCTTTACTAAAGCTTTGGGAATATTAATGGGAAAGCAATTCATAGAGTGTGGTGAAAAGAGAAGAATCTGGCTTACAAAACATAGCCCTGGATTACAGGACACTTTGGGACTCAGCCCTAGTGTTATCTGTGTGGGACCCTAGAGGAACAACTGAGACCTAAAGAATCTCCTGTTGAATTTGTCAAGTTATTTCTCCCATCTCTATTAACCTCCATCCTGGTTTCTTTATACCTCAGGTTTGAGCATCAGCTCGATAGTCATCCACTTAGAGGGCTTTTTTCTCACACGAAGCAAACTTATGAAACGGTTTTGGTGTAGAATGCCAAGAAAGTCCACGAGAAGAAAAAAAAATCATGGTTGCTAACATCATCAGAAGAGATTTTTTTGGAGGATTTTACTAGGTGGTGTTTGAGCTGAATTCTTCAGTTTAAATATGCATTCGATGTTTGGAGACAGGGAAACAGCAATCCAAGTGGACAGATCATGGTGGACAGAAATTGTAGTTATGGTTTCAATAGGTGATAACCTGGTGGCAGGTTGCCGAAGATTTCATTAGAAGCTTATATTGCTTTTACAGTGGTTGCTGTGTTGCATCATGCAGAATCCCCCTTCAGGACAGAGGCATAAATTCCTTCATATGGCAAGAGTGTTGGCTGGTGACAGCTCATCATTGAGTTCCTTCCCAGGCTTTGCCTAGCTGAAAGTTACATCTCCTCCCCTGTGGTCGCCTATATCCAATGAGTGGCTGATGCAGAAACACAGGAGTCCATACCTTTTGTTTCAACCACTACAGCTATAAAGGGCCATCTAAACAGCTCCCCATGCCATCAGCTGAGGTTTTTGTTCTGATGGCATTGCAGTTCAGCAATCCCTGGACAAGTATGTTTTCTTCACTCAGTCATGTGTGTTCTGGACAGCACTCCCAGATAAACTTTCTGAATACAAATCTTTGTCTCAGAATCTTTTCTGGGGAACTCACCTAAGACAACTCCAGACATAATATGAGATACAATAGTCTATTTTAACAGAAATAACATAGAGTTTGGAAAGCATAAAAGTACATATGACTCAGTCATTAGAAGTACTGTCTTGTGGTCTCTATGGTAACAAAGTGGAATTTCAAGATTAGTACTGATTTACTAAACCAATTTAGATTCCACTGGCAAATAACTGGAAAGGAGAGAAATTGTACCAGGGCTGTGATTCTTCTGCTCTCAGGCTTTGCCAAACCCATCAATCAGTTTTGGTCACTAAGTGTATAGTCTATCTATACTTAAGACTATATCAGGAAATTATGCTGTAGAAAAAAACAGAAAACAAACAAAGAACAACAGAAAAAAACCTCAAGGGCTTGAAAAGTAACAATGGCTTACTTTTTTGTTGATGGTCCATGTTCATTTCAGATCAGAAAAGAGAGAAGGAAGGTGTTTCTGCTCATAGTCACTATGGAAGCTAGTCAATGGAGCAGCTACTACCTAGAATCTTGCAAATCATTGCCAGAGGGAACAGAAAGTTTGGGAGGATTTAGATCTATGACTTAAATGTTACACCCAAAGTGATACACATCGTTTATACTTAGAATTTGCTACAACTGTTCATCACAAGGGGCTCAGAAAATGCAATCTCAAAATGTGCCTGGTGGAGCAGGAATTAGGAGAATTAGAATATTTGGCAGGTTACACTAGTAAAGACTTGGGGGAAATCTTGGAACCTATAAAATAAAATAAAATAAAGAAAAATCCATTTAAACTGGTAGTTGAATTCCTAATTTTCAATTAAGTAAAAAGTAGATTAGTAATAAGTAATCATTGATCCTTTAGTATCTTAAAAATTGTATTTGCAATCTTTGGAGTTTATTTGGTAAACATGTGTTAGGTGCCTTCTGTTTACAAAGTACTCTGACAGTTATTCTTAGGGCACAACTATGAAGAATCCCTGGACTATTTCTTTAAAGCTGTTTATATCTACTTTGTGATAAAGGCATTCAAAATATGTAGGGCAGAGAACAAATAGAGGAGGGTAGTAAGAGCAACATTTAGGGAATGTAAAAGAGAGAGTTGTTAAGTGCCAAGTTTCCATGCTTGAAGCTTGCAGAAGACAAAGTTTTGTCTTCTGCAAATATACCTGAAAATACTCTTTTGATCTGAGCAGAAGGGGTAGATAAGGAAAAACAAATATTATGTTATTGCTTTTAAATCCATTTTTGATTTCCATTTTCCCTTTCCCATTCCAGACCCTTCTGTTTACTTTTTTGTGGTTAGAATAAATGATTATAAACTGAGAGCCATTATTGTTACTCCTTGAGGTAAGGAACCGTTATTTTTTGGTATTCTGTATACTCCATTCCATGTTAATGAGGATTTATCATGATAATTATAATAAATTGTACCTCTAGTTAATGCATCTTACAGCTTATAAAGCGAGTTTCCATAGGCTGTTACTGTTATTTCCAAAACATGCTAGTGCAATAGGTTCAGAAGGTTTTAATAAAATTATTCCCATATCATAGAGAAATTGAGGCTGAGAAAATTAAAATAATTTAACTATTGTTACAACTATTTACAACTGTGAACAAACCATCCTAAAACAGTGACTTAAAACAATAACTAATTTTTTTTTTCTCACGTGAGGGTTGCCTGGGCTTAGCTAGTCAAGCCTTGTTTGGAGTCTCTTATGCAGTTTTGGTCATTGATGGCTGGGGCTGAGGGCACCTCAAAGGCTTTATTCACATGTTTGGTGCCTGGTCTGAAACAACTCAAACATCTGGGATCTAGAATAGTTGGGGGATCCTCAGACATAACACTCTCTGTTTTCTATCCATGGTCTCTCTGCAGAGCAACTTCAGGGTAGCTGGGCTTTGTGCATGGGAACAAAAGGCTCCCAGAATGAATGTCCCAAGAGGGACCAGCAGAAATCTCATGTCCTTTGCTCCCTAGCTTCATAAGTTACACATCACACAGCCCCCTTTCCCACCATATTCCTCTGTTTGTTGAAACAGTAGCAAAGATCCACCTAGTTTCACAAGTAGGGAATGGAGATTTCAACTTTTCTGGGAAAAGTGTCAAAAATTCTGCCAACCTGTCAAACAACCGCAAGTATATTTACATGGTAAGTAATAAAATAGAAATAATCTCTGTGCTGCAAGTTGGGTTCCCCAGAGAGCAGGTGTCAGGACAGTGTGTAGTGAGCGGGAATTTATAAGAGTGCCCTTGGCACCAACACTTGTGAATGGGAGGCTAGCAGCAGGACTGAGCAGAAACCGAGTTGCGACACAGGCCTAATGACTGCCAGCCCCACTAGGCTGGATTCTGCACTTTCCTGCAGAATGGCCCCAAGTTGGGCTTAGATGCCCCAGCATAAATATTCCCACATAGACCAATAGATCAGTAATTGAATGTGGGCCACCCTGGAACGGAGCACGACCTTGAGAAAAGTGGCTCTCTGTGGCAGAATCAATCTCTGAAGGTGCTGACAGCTGAAGATTGTCTGCCAATAGGACTCCCAGCAATTGAAGCAACAAGTTCTTCACTGAAGGAGAATTATCACACTTTGGCTCCACACCTGGTAACCTCTCATTATACCACACTGTCTCCCTTAAGAAAACATCACTTATCTGTAGACATTGACTAAATATTAATTGTGAAATAAATTGTACAGTGAAAATAACATGGGGACACGTTATTGGGATGCATTTCTTATATCCCAATATTGGGCACATCTGTGGGAGTACACAAGAGACGGGTTATATAAACTATGAATCAGTCCAGGCAGCCAATGGATGCCAGCCTTTGTTTTTACTCCAGGCTGCACTACCAATGCTCCTACCTCCAATCCAGTGCTTGTTGCAGTACAGACACATGACTATCCATCAGGCTCCTGAATGCCACTGCCCAGTCAACATTTCCACTAATATCTTGTCAGCATCTCAAAATTTACTTGTCCCAAACTGAACACTTGATTTTGGAACTCTTATGAAACTCTTATTCTTCTACATTAAATGGCATAACCATTCACCAAACCCGAGAAGTCACTCTTGATTCCTTTCTTTCACATCCTGGGGGTGAATATCTAAAATTACTTTATTTCCTCATGTACTTATATTTTCTCTCCTCCTCCTAAACTTTAGCTCCATGAGAGTAGAAAATTTATTTTCTTACCTAGTGTTGTCCAACACCTAGAAAAATTTAGGACCGTGATTTGCAAAGAATAGGTACTTAGTAGATATATAATGAATGAATCTTTGTGGAAATTAACTAATCATTATTAACCAGTTCAGGATTCCACAGGCACTAACCTCAACTGTTTTATAGAGATTCTGCTCCAAGAAGCTACATCTCTGTGTCTTTGGCATTGGTTCGATTTCTACCAGCAATATTTACTGAATATGAGCTCTTTGAGATGTTCTTTTGTCACGACCATTTTTGCTAGTCTGATGAGGCTTTCCTAGCTGCTGGACTCCAAACCTACTTAAAGGTTTTGGCTTTACAATGGCACCATTTCCAGTGGCCTAAGATGGCATGAACCAGCAATACTGCTGCCAAGATGCAAGCACCCCTGCACTTGTAAAGGATATGTTCAGCTGTAAAAATAATTATTCTACAGTAGACTTATTTGGGTCTCGAAACATGACTTATCCAGTGAAACAGACCTTGGAATTGACACAAAGCCCCTTTATCCTCCCTCGTCTTATACACAATCATAGCTGGGGGCTAGGATGGATACACATAAAACCTTAATGTTGAAAGAGGCCAGTTTGTGTTCATACCAATTCCTTCATCCCTAAATAAAATTCTCTTGAAGAAGTCCTATTGTGCCTTTCTATAATCTGACTCTAGTTTATCAGATTATGTTTATATATCTTAACTCTAAATATAAATATAAATAGAGTTGGACTGAACAGGTACAGACTGAACTAAACTGCATGCAGTTATCTGGTTCTGAATAGACTGCTTCAGGACCGACTTATTTCTGAATAAGAAATTATTCAATTATAAAAATAATTTTATTTTGATGTACATGAGTTTTAAGAATTCTAAAGTTTTAAGAGCATGTTATTTCTATTTTTGTACCAAAAAAATACTTGAATTCTCACTCAGGAGTATTGGATACTAGGTAAAAATATTGCCATATAGTTTTCAGTTCTCTTCACTTCCGGTCACATGCTAACATTGTATTTCTTTGCCCTACTGTGGTTGGGTCAGTCCATATATGACCAATAAGTTTGTTGGTAAAAGTGGCATGTGTCACTTTGAAGTGGAACATTTAATTGCTGATGTGAAATGGTGAGTTCTCCTTCCCTCTGATGCAATAACTAGTAATGTTTGAGATGGTGCCTTCTGCATCAGGCTGGGTTGCTGAGAGTCTACAATATGTGGTTTCTCCCGCTGATACATGGTGGAAAAACACAAATGAGAAATAAACCTTGCTTTTGTTAAGCCCCCTAAGACTTTGGATAAGTGTTACTAAAATATAAACTGCCATTTTTTAGTTGTGTAAACTGGAACAGGTCATTTTACCTTTTTGAACCTCAGTTTCCTAATTTTAAACTGGCAATAAATATTTAGGTCATTGGGTTTCTCTGAGATTTTAAGACTATATGTGAAAGGTGTTATAAAAATTCTAAAATTATTTACAGAGGCTAGCATGTATATCAATACGCACAATTCATTTTTTAATTTTTAGATTCACTTAGTTTTCTCTCGTGACATTAATTTCAATTTTTTTCAGGCTTTTGGACAAGTATGTCTATACATGGAAGAAATATGAATAGTAGACTCACCTCAAATAAATTCCCAGGGGTGCTTCAAATCTCCATGAGAGGTATCTATTCTTTGCACATCACTAAATATTTATTTGATTGTTTCCTACCTCCCTCTTTTTGTCATTTCCTCCCTCCCTTCTTTCTTTTATTCCTTCCATCCTCCTCTCTCCCTCCAACCCCATCTTCAACAAAGATTCACCTAGTCTGTCAAGAACTGGGAAAACAAAGATAATTGGACAGAGCCTCTGATCTCAGGGTACAGACACATACTTGGAAAAGTACAAAATAATTGCTTCAGGTTTGTGACAAATATATGTTCAAACTACAGTCGGTCAAAAAGATAGAAGTGCTCAATTTTTAGTAGATAATTTTAAAAGTCTTAGTTCAGAAAGAGAAACTAATTGTGTCTGTAGAGATGGTTAAGTTTTTTTCTTAGGGTGATAACGGAGTAGTGGAGATAAAAAGAGAAAACTGGATACCAGGCCGTTGGAGCAGTATAGGCAAAAACATAGATTTGTGGCCTAATTCATGGCGCAGTGTAATTTGTGAAATCAGTCTAAGTTGGACACCCAAAGATTCATCTTTGTATTCAAATATAAAGGGTATTTAGTTTCAGATATACTCAATAATTCATAAAGGGGAGAACACATCCCTTGATTGACTTCTCTTTTAGCAACTTTCTAAGAGTATTACAATTCATAGTGGGAATTAATAAAATATAGAAAAGTATATTTAGAAAAAACTTCTAGAGAAAGGCAGTGATAACAATGTAGCATATTTACTCCGAATTCAAATATGTGATTGTGTATAATATATATTCCTAATATTTATACACAATTTGAAATAGTTAATGTTATATTTCTATACTTTGTCATTTTTTTTCTATTCTGTAATGCATATGTGAATCTAATTGCTGAAGACCAAGGTGTGGTTAAGTTTGTGATATAAATGCTTCCACTAAGCTGATTCTCTGTTCCAGAACATGACAATTTTTGCGTGTTTATGCCCAGTGCGATGCCAATTCCTGGCATAGAATTATGGTCAACACAACTTAAGTTTCTGATTGACCTGATAGATTCCCTTTCTTTAAAAGGGGAGAGAAACACAAAATTATTCCTACACAATTCACATTTTAAAATATAAATTACAGTGTATATATGTGTGTGCATATATGTTATGTATATGGTACAATAGAATGCCCATAAAATATAAAAATACATATTTCCTGTTATAATGAAGCACAAATTATGTTTTCAGTTATTTGGACAGAATAATTTAGCTACGCTTCACTAAACATTGATTACTGGAAGACAATGCTATCATGTATTATGACATCTAATCTTAAAAACAGCTCTACTATTTTCTCCTATTTATGGGGAAACTTATGCCCAGATAAATTAATTAACCTGCCCAAGGGCACACATCTAATAAAAACTCAAATTGAATTTAAACCCAAAAGAACTGTAGTAATTATTATGGTATCAAATAAATACTGCAATTAATTTATTTATTGATTATCCTCTTAATGGACACAATTGGAAAAATACACAATTATATTTTAATAGTAGCTATCTCTGTGTGGTAAGAATTTATGGTGGATTTTTATTTTATTCTTTACTGTTATAATCAGAAATAAATATGATAGTGGTTCTGCCACTTATTAAAAGCATGGCCCTGGGCAAGTAACTTAACCTCTTTATATTTTATTTTTCACTTTTGTTTCATTTGGGAATTGAGGGCATTGAGCAACTTTTTGAGAGTCCATTCCTACTTTGAACTTCTGTGGCTGTAAGTCTCGACAGGCAAAACATAGTATTTCCCTGGAGAGAATATTACATGCAGAAGACCTACATAATGTTGAGACTAAAGTTCATGTTTATATAACATTATTTCTAGGAATACATTACAAAATCCAATTTTGTCTAGCAAATACTGACAAAGGCTCAGAGGAAAAGCTAGAGAAACTAAAGGGAATCATTTTGGATAAATTGTATAGTACAAAGAACATTTTGCTAAGAAGCAAGAGTAGGTTGCATTCTGTTTTGCTGCTTTCTGGCTGTGTTGAGAAAATACATTTCCTCCCTGATTCCTAGTTACCACCCTCATAAATAAATGAAGCATCTGGGAATTGGAGAGATTATTGTCTTGCTAACATGTCATGAGAACTTGAGGCTATATGGAAGATCAGAATCAGGGCAGTAGGCACCAATAGGCTTATCATTTTTGGTAGGATTGGAAAGGAGGACAAAAATTGCTAGATCCTGAGGTGTAACACGTCAAAAACCAAAGATGTCTTGCTCCAAAGACAAGATGAGCTTCTCGATGTATAGGCTTTCCAGGAGAATTCAGGGGTGGAGGGGTAAAAATGTTTAACTCTTGATTCCCAGGCTACAGAATATCGAGAGCCTTGCCTTATGAGATCTGTATGCCTGTTTACAGAGGACTTACTAGGATACAGTCAGTCCTTACCTAACCAAACATTCCCCTGATAGGGCAGCAGAGAGGGGTGCCCAGTCTAACATTCCTGATTTCTACTGTCCACAAAACAAATACCTTCTTTGCTGCAAACCATGCAGAAAGAAATGATATGATTTCTTCACTACTGTATAATCATGACCCATAATGTTGATGAAGAGAGAGTCTAGCAGTTACCATGGTTGAGTACTATACTGAGGTCTGAATCCAGAGGAAAAAAGAATCACAGTATGTTATAGGTGTCATTATATTATCACAAGAAAGTACATAACCTCTTTTAGAAAGAAAAATATGTAACCTTCATACATAGTGAACTGTACATTGGTTATATCTATTAAACTTGAAGATAAATATTCCCTACAACTCAGCAGTTCCTTTTCTAGCAAAGAAACTCTTCTATGTACACAAAAGGATACTATGTTCAAGGCTGTTTATGCCAGCATTATTTGAAAAAGAGAATAATTGAAAATATTTGAAGTGCCCATCAACAGAATAAATAAATTGTGTTGATATAGTCATAAAATATAATGCTGTAAAAATCGTGCAGTAAAAATAAACTAGAGCAACACATATATTAGTAGGAATGAAGCGTACATTTATAAAGTTGAATAAAACAAAGCAATTTGAAAATAATACCTGTATTAAGGTAGCATTTAAATAGTTAAAAATTCTGCAAAATCATACTATATATATTGTTTACACATGAATAAAAATATAGAAATATTAGAAAACTTAACTGTAAATCATAAATTTGGAATTAGTGAGAACAGATTACCACTGAGTGGGAGCAAAGATAACAGAAATAAAGGATTTTTTAGAGAACTGTAACTATAACTACAGCAAGTGTGGAATAATATGACAATATGATAAACATAGGGGCTAAGTGCATAATTTTCCTTATAGTACTCTATATTGTGATCTGAGTTTTTTGAACTACTTTATAATTTTAAAACATTGATTTAAAAAACTTTAATGTTGTATATAGCATATTCAAGCTTGAGTGTTTTTTTTAAATGTATATAAAAATTGCCATGAGTAAAAGATAAAATACCAATCAAATGTTGGAAACACTAAAGCACAACCTTAGGGTTCTATAGAAACATATGAATCTGTAGTAGGTTAGTTAGAGAAGTTATGTGTTACATTATTATAGGGGATTATATTCCCTCATTGAATGAAAATTGTATCCATTTTTATGTGACTCAAATCCAAACTCTGAGTTTTACTGCATATACAACACAGGTATATTCAATTTGCTCTAATTTATCCATTTCTAAAATGGACATTTGGTTTAGGCAGATTATTATTTAAAGGCTCTTTGAAAAGAAAAGGTGGCTTCTAAAACTGTAAATAAAATCAGCATATTTGTTTGGCTGCTAAACACTACACGAGTTTTACTTCAGCAAGTAAAACTCATGGGAATGCATTCTCCCCATGTCTGTCTAAGATACATTGAGGCTGTGAAGTTCAGAGGTGTTATGTTCCTATAGATTTCTACTACAGTAAAAATCCTTAAAGCATGAGAAGTGTGTAGCTATACTGATTTTTTCCCAGCATGTAATGCATTTATATACTTGATTTTACTCCCATAAAATAAAATCTATTGCCAAAAGCAATGGCCCTGCAGAAATTATATATTGAGTATGATCAGATATCTCCTTTTAAAATTCCCACTTTTCATATGACACAAAAATATAAATTGAGAAATTGAGGACTTTGAAGAAAAATGGTTAAATTTGTCTTGGCTTTTAGCATCAGCATTTATTTTCTATATATTTTCTAGAACTTGAATTAATTATAATTTTCAGGAAGTAATGTACCTATTTGATTGCATATTTGTATTAAAATGTTTTTCCAAATCTGTTTTCCAAGAGTATTCTAAAATATATATTTCTACAATCTATTATTTTGGTAATGCTAATAGACCTACTATATGTAAGATATGAGGGGCAAAGATACATAGGGATATATAATTTAGCATATATTGAGTATAGATTATATTCAAAACATTTGCTAAGGACTTTGTAATAAAATTTCCTATTGATTTTATAACTCTGAAATGTAGATACTCCATTATGCTGATTTTGAAAGCTTCTCCCATCAAGAGGTGGAGTCTATTCTCCTACCACTTGAATTTGAGCTGCACTTGTGATTAGAGAATGTGAAGGAAGATGTGAGTCAGTCTCTGTCTCTCTCTCTGTCTCTCTGTCTCTTTGCTTAGGCCCTAAGAGGTCTTCTACTTGTTTCCTCTTGAAACTCTGTCACTTCCATGTGGAAAAAACTAAGGCCATCTTTTTGGAAACTGATAAATTACGTGGAAATGAGCCCAGCTGTCCTAGCTGAGACCATCCTAGATTAGATCATCTTATTGCCAGCCAACCACCTAGCTTACTCATAGATTTAAAAGCAATAAGAAATGCTTATTGTTTTAAGCCACTAAGTTTTGGGGTGATTTGTTACACAGAAACAGCTGACACATTGATCTTTAAGAAAGTGACAATTTAGATTAGAGCAGAATATTGAGTCACCTAGACAACTTTAAAGCCCACGTTCTTTCCATTTACTGCATAGAATACAAATAATGATGTAGAAGAATATAGAACAAAGTCATATGGCTGTTCCAGAGAGAGAGGAGTTACTTTGAAGTGACTAAGAAAGCTGTCATAAGGAAGGTGCCCTTTGGATTGGCCCCTTAATAACTGGAGAAGGAGATTTGCAGTTGAAAATGAGCTCAGGTGCAGAAGGAAGAAGGTAAAAATTATGTTCAAAGAATGGCAAGTGAGCCTATTGTCCAGAAAAGCACAGTTGGTATAACACAGCATTGGGCCCAGAAAGTGGATTTCATTTACCCTGGGATTTCTTTCATTCAAGTGAAAATTTATGTAAAGAGAAAGCTTTCTTAGTTTGAGATCAGAAACAATTATTGGTTGAGCATTTTAATTACTTAGATTATAGTTTATTAATGTTCTGGGTTAAATTAATTCCTGTCAACGTAAATTTACAATAGAAAGTTGCGAATTTAGAGAAGAAAATATACTTAATCTTTGAATTAAATAATTAAATAAGTGACAGATCACCGATGTTAAACAGAGAAAACATTAAACATGAAATCCAGCCTAGGAGTGTACTGAATGGAGCTGGGCAAGATATTTAACCTCTGAGTCTCAATTTCCTTACTTGTAAAATGGAGATGATGAATATTTATTTTATAGGATTGCTGGGATAATTAGCTATACCATGTGTAGGAATGTCTGGCATGTAGCAGATACTAAACACATAGTAGCAATTTTTACAAAATATGTTTAAAAAGTCCCCTGAGAATCAAATTGTTAATCCTGGCCTTAAAGATGGACACAATTGTGAATAAATTCAGTGGTACTCGTAAGTGCAAAATTTTCATATTTTACCTATATGATTTTTAGATTGTCAAATAGAAATAACGATGTAATTATACAATTATGGAGACTTCCCTGTCTGAATTGGTATCCATACTTTCTCCATAAGGTGAGATGCAAAATGACACACGTCATGTTCCAACATCAGAAAATATTGAATGAGTGATTTTGTGGTAGGAATAAAGCATAATATGGCTCCCTTTCAGACATAGTTGAAGAATGAAACAGCAATTGCGAACTGGCTAAAAGAGGGTAGGATCATTTATCCCGCAGAGGATTACCAGCTTCTTTTGTGACCTCATTATTGCCTTAATAGTCCTTATATCAAGGCAACAACGAGTTCACGTACAAACAGCCACTTAGGGCACGAAATTTAATGTGATTATTTATTTATTTATTTGTTTTAGATGGAGTTTCACTCTTGTTGCCCAGGCTGGAGTGCAATGGTGCGATCTCAGCTCACGGAAACTGCTGTCTCCTGGGTTCAAGCGATTCTCCTGCCTCAGCCTCCCGTGTAGCTGGAATTACAGGCATGTGCCACCATGCCCAGCTAATTTTGTAGTTCTGGTAGGGACAGGGTTTCTCCATGTTGGTCAGGCTGGTCTCGAACTCCTGACCTTAGGTGATCCACCTGCCTCGGCCTCCCAAAGTGCTGGGATTACAGGCGTGAGCCACCACGCCCGGCCAATGTGATTATTTATTAAAGATGTAAAATCAAATGGTGTTTTTTTTACAATTATTAAATTAGCATATATGTACAAGTGAGCTTGTGTTGAAATTGGTGCATTCATATAACCTACTGAGAGTATAAGTTGTAGTCATCTTTTAAAAACAAAATAGCAAAAACTTGAAATTGTTCCTTTTTTGATCTGTTGTTGCTATTGTTGAGACTTCATATTATTTTTAGGCACATGTAAAAATACTCATTACTAAATCATTTATAGTAGTAAAGAATGGAAAGCAGCTTCATGTTTGAAAACTAAGAAATGGTTCAGTAAACCACCAAATATACATTTGTAGACCATAAACCATTAATTTAAAAAACTTATTGTGAAAAATAACAGTGTAAAAAATGTTTATAACATAATGTCAAGTGAAAAAACATTAAAATGAACAGTACACTTTCAAACACATAAAACATGTTTCCTTACGACCCAAAGAACATAAAAAATGAAAACAAAGGATTTGTTAGTGAGTTGGGATTGTGAGATGTTTTTCTTTTTTATTTATTTCTTTCATTGTTGGTATAATGTTTCTCGTGCTACAAATAGAAAATAAAATGGTAAATTCATAAAATGGAACTAGTACTCTGATGTCAGACTCTGGAGGCATCTATGCAGGTTGATTTTTTACGGTTTACTAATATCAGTGTTATTACCTATTTATAAAAATGCTTTGTCTGTCTTATTTAGAATATTCAATTAAATGTTCTTGAAACAGTAAACCAACATCAATCTGAAATTAATTTTTTTTTTTTTCCAAGATGGAGTCTTGCTCGTCACCCAGGCTGGAGTGCAGTGGCGCAATCTCGGCTCCCTGAAACCTCCACCTCTCAGGTTCCAGTGATTCTCCTGCCTCAGCCTCCTGAGTAGCTGGGATTACAGGTGCATGCCACCACGCCCAGTTAATTTTTGCATTTTTTAGTAGAGACAGGGTTTCACCATATTGGCCAGGCTGGTCTTGAACTCCTGACCTCTTGATCGCCTGCTTCGGCCTCTCAAAGTGCTGGGATTATAGGCGTGAGCCACTGGGCCCGGCCTGAAATTAATTTTATGAGGATAATTGGCTTGAATGTATGCAGTCTGCACTGGGTAGAGTTTAGAAAGAATGATAAAACAATTACCCACCAGTTTCTCAACACTTCAATACATTTGGACAGAGAAAGAAGAAAAAAAAAATTCTGGAAAATGATGTTTTCAGTCTGTGAGTTGTTTTTTTGAAAAATGAAAACACTTGTTTTTTTTTTAATAATATCAGCTTTATGGATTTTAGCTAATAATGTCATTTGCATTTCACATTTTTACTATTCTTTATAATAATTATAGAGCTATTTTTTCTATTCACGCCACATAAGGAACTATAGTTTTGAGACTTTGAAAGAGTCATTTTTATGTACTGAATGTTGATTTTTTAAAAAGACATTTGGATCTGAATGGTAGCACTACCTTACGAAAGAGATATTACCTGCTTTGAGCTTCAGTGATCTTATCTATAAACTGATAGTAATTTCCCTCTTTTCTCTGCTTCTCAGGAAAAGTTATGACACCCTATAAATTAGTGAACATAACCGAATTCACTGGAAGTGTATAAAACAATAAATGGCATTTGCTCCCCTTTAGAGAGATATTAATAAATGTTAAAAACATTCAATTCCAAAAGGAAAAGAACTATATCTTTTTATCCTACATTCAGTTCCTTCTGTCATTCAATAAATATTTATTTGGGGGTCTACAATCATTGTGCTAAATGCATGAAATACATCATAAAAATGCCAAAGATTTTGATCCACACTTTAGTGTGAGAGATAGAATAATGAACAGACAATAATAGCCCAGTTTGATAACTTTTTATAATAGGGTACCATGGCAGAGTGCTAGACAAACAGTGAAACAATCCAGTATAGACTTCCAATGGGGTTAATCTTAGATGGTTTTTAAAAACTAGATTAGAAATTAGAAAACATCCTAAAATAATTAGTAGACTAGGAGTTAGCTAGCAAAGCCAGGGGTTTAAGGTGTGTACTGAGAGAAGACAGAAGAGATGGGCATTCACAGAAGTTAGCAAAGAATGATCTTTTCTGGATTTGTACACACACACACACAGGCTCACACACACAAATTCTACTGTTTTGTTTTCATACTACAATCTAGATTTGGAGACGGAGTCTCGCTCTGTCACCCAGGCTGGAGTGCAGTGGCACGATCTCGGCTCACTGCAAGCTCTGCCTCCCGGGTTCACGCCATTCTCCTGCCTCAGCCTCTCCGAGTAGCTGGGACTACAGGTGCCCGCCACCACCCCCGGCTAATTTTTTGTATTTTTAGTAGAGACGGGGTTTCACCGTGGTCTCGATCTCCTGACCTTGTGATCTGCCCGCCTCGGCCTCCCAAAGTGCTGGGATTACAAGCATGAGCCACTGTGCCCGGCCTCGTATTTTTTTTTATAATGTTAGATTTTGTCACATATCTAAATTTATTTGTTCACCATTCATTTTTGCATTTTAGACCTTCTTTCTATAATTATTTTCCTTCCCTTCAGAAGTACAATCCTCAGAATTTCCTTTTGTGAAGATTTGTGAGTGGTAAAATCCTTCACTTTTATTTACCTGAAAATGATTTATTTTGCTGTGTTCTTGAAAGATAAGAACTGTCTAGGTACACAATACTGAATTGTAATACACTATATTATTTTTTTCTAATTATTTGCTCCCCTCCCTATAAAAATATTTTATATCCCTGCCCATTGCCATATAATTTGCTGTCTTTCTCTGTGGGAGGAGTATACTTCCCTACAACATAGATATCCATCTTGTCTTCAAAACTTCTGTTGGCCCATCGAAATGTGAGCAGAAATGATGTGTGCCAGGTCTCACAGAAGCTTTAAGGGTCATTACATTATTCTGCCCTTGTTCCTTTCCTTTTGTCATAAGAAATGCATGTTCCAAATTGGGATTACTCCTATAGTCTAGATGCCACAAAGAAAAAACATGATCCAGAGCTAGTGCACTGATAGCTTACTAAGCCCCTATGTAATACAGGCAAAAAAATAAAGCTTTGCTGTTATAATCTGCAGTTTCGGAAGAATCATTTGTTGCTGCATTATGGAACAAAATGAGTGGCAGCCAGTTACGTCAACCAGATAGTTACGAGTTTCTCTTTCTTTCTCTCTCTCTCTCTTTCTTTCTTGATGGAGTCCCACTCTGTCGCCAGGCTGGCATGCAGTGGTGCGATCTTGGCTCACTGCAACTTCTGCTTCCCAGGTTCAAGTGATTCTCCTGCCTCAGCCTCCCAAGTAGCTGGGATTACAAGCATGCACCACCACGCCCAACTAATTTTTGTATTTTTAGTAGAGACGGGGATTCACCATGTTTGCCAGGATGGTCTTGATCTCCTGACCTCGTGATCTGCCCACCTTGGCCTCCCAAGACAGCCATTTTTTTCTTAACACTCCGCTTCAAATAAATTGTTCTACTGTTTTTTTTTTGTTTTTTTTTTTTTTGCTTCCATTGTCATAGTCAAGAGGTTTTCTGTTACACAAATTGTTCTTTGTGTGACCTTTTATCTCCAGCTGCTGCTTTCTTCTTCTCCTTCTCCTTCTTCTTCTTCCTCTTTCTCTTCCTACTCTTCTTCTTCTTCTCCTTCTCCTCCTTCTCCTCCTCCTTCTCCTCCTCCTCCTTCTCCTTCTTCTCTTCTTCTTCTTTCTTCTTCTTCTTCTTCTTCTTCTTCCTTCTTCTTCCTCTTCCTCTCCACTTCTTCTTCTTCTTCTTCTTCTTCTTCTTCTTCTTCTTCTTCTTCTTCTTCTTCTTCTTCTTCTTCTTCTTCTTCTTCTTCTTCTTCTTTATTCCTCTTCTTCTTATTCCCCTTCTTCTTATTCCTCTTCCTCTTCCTCCTCTTCGTCTTCTTCTTCCTCTTCTTCCTCTTCCTCTTGTTCCTCTTCCTCTTCTTCTTCCTCTTCCTCTTCTTCTTCCTCTTCCTCTTCTTTTTTTTTTATTATACTTTAAGTTCTGGGATACATGTGCAGAATGTGCAGGTTTGTTACATAGGTATACACGTGTCATGGTGGTTTGCTGCACCCATCAACCCATCATCTACATAAGGTAATTCTCCTATTACTATCCCTCCTCCAGCCCCCCACACCCGAGAGGCCCCAGTGTGTGATGCCACCCCCCCAACTGTGTCCATGAGTTCTCATTGTTCAACTCCCACTTATGAGTGAGAATATGTGGTATCTGGTTTTCTGTTCCTGTGTTACTTTGCTGAGAATGATGGTTTCCAGCTTCATCCATGTCCCTGCAAAGGATATGAACTCATCCTTTTTTATGGCTGTGTAGTATTCCATGGTATATATGTCCCACATTTTCTTTATCCAGTCTATCATTGATGGGCACTTGGGTTGGTTCCAAGTCTTTGCTATTGTGAACAGTGCCACAATAAACATACGTGTGTATTTGTCTTTACAGTAGAATGATTTATAATCCTTTGTGTATATACCCAGTAATAGGATTGCTGGGTCAAATGGTATTTCTGGTTCTAGATCCTTGAGGAATTGCCACACTGTATTCCACAATGGTTGAACTAATTTACACTCCCACCAACAGTGTAAAAGCTTCCCTATTTTTCCACATCCTCTCCAGCATGTGTTGTTTCCTGACTTTTTAATGATTGCCATTCTAACTGGTGTGAGATGGTATCTCATTGTGGTTTTGATTTGCATTTCTCTGATGACCAGTGATGATGAGCTTTTTTTCCATATGTTTGTTGGCCACATAAATGTCTTCTTTTGAGAAGTATCTGTTCATACCTTTCACCCACTTTTTGATGGTTTTTTTTTTTTCTTGTAAATTTGGTTAAGTTCTTTGTAGATTCTGGATATTAGCCCTTTGTCAGATGAGTAGATTGCAAAAATTTTCTCCCATTCTGTAGGTTGCCTGTTCACTCTGATGGTAGTTTCTTTTGCTGTGCAGAAGCTCTTTAGTTTACTTAGATCCCATTTGTCAATTTTGGCTTTTGTTGCCATTGCTTTTGGTGTTTTAGTCATGAAGTCCTTGCCCATGCCTACGTCCTGAATGGTATTGCCTAGGTTTTCTTCTTGGTTTTTATGGTTTTAGGTCTAACATTTAAGTCTTTAATCCATCATCAATTAATTTTTGTATAAAGTGTAATGAAGGGATCCAGTTTCAGCTTTCTGCATATGGCTAGCCAGTTTTCCCAGCACCATTTATTAAATAGGGAATCCTTTCCCCATTTCTTGTTTTTGTCAGGTTTGTCAAAGATCAGATGGTTGTAGATGTGTGGTGTTATTTCTGAGGCCTCTGTTCTGTTCCACTGGTCTATATATCTGTTTTGGTACCAGTGCCAGCTGCTTTTAACATACCCTCTTTTTAATTTAATATCCCATAGTTTCACTACCAAGTAGATGTCTTTTGACTTAGTCTGTTTGATATTTATAATAGATTTGTGTATATTTGTACATTCATATTTTTTCTAAGTATAAAATACTATTAACTTTTCATATATGTATTCTCACCATTTCCTCTAATCTCTTCTGCAGTTGTGATTGGACATATGTTAGACCTCTCATTCTATTCTCCAACCTCTATTTTATGTTTTCATATTTGTTCTCTGCTATAATTTAAGAAATTACACTACAGATTTTACCTTTTTTCCCCCATTGAATTTTCTTTGCATTTTTGTCAAAATAAGCTTGTCATTTATGTGTCATCTATTGCTGGCATCTCTATTATGTTCCATTGACCTACTACCTGTCCTTTAATCACAACAAACTGTCCTGATTTTGTAGCTTTTTACTAAATTTTAAAATTGAGTAGCATGGGTCCACCAACTTTATTCCTCTTTTCAAAATTTACAAGGCCATTGTAGTACTTTTGCTTTTCCGTGTAAATTTTAGAATTTGCTTGTCTATATATTTTTTTAAAAAATACTTTAAGTTCTGGGATACATGTGCAGAACGTGCAGGTTTGTTACGTAGGTATACATGTGCCATGGTGATTTGCTGCACCCATAAACCCATCATCTACATTAGGTATTTCTCCTAAAGCTATCCCTCCCCAGCCCCCCCACCTCTTGATAGGCCTCAATGTGTGATGTTCCCCTCCTTGTGTCCATGTTATCTCATTGTTCAACTCCCACTTATGAGTGAGAACATGCAGTGTTTGTTTTTCTGTTTCTGTGTTAGTTTGCTGAGAATGATGGTTTCCAGCCTCATCCTTAGCCCTGCAAAGGACATGAACTCATCATTTTTTATGGCTGCATAGTATTCCATGGTATATGTGTGCCACTTTTTCTTTATCCAGTCTATCATTGATGGGCGTTTGGGTTGGTTCCAAGGCTTTGCTATTGTGAATAGTGCTGCAGTAAACATACATGTGCATATGTCTTTATAGTAGAATGATTTATAATCCTTTGGGTATATATCCAGTAATGGGATTGCTGGTTCAAACGGTATTTCTGGCTCTAGATCCTTGAGGAATTGCCACACTGTCTTCCACAATGGTTGAACTAATTTACACTCTCACCAACAGTGTAAAAGCATTCCTATTTCTCCACATCTTCTCCAGCATCGGTTGTTTCCTGACTTTTTAATGATTGCCATTCTAACTGGCATGGAATGGTATCTCATTGTGGTTTTCATGTGCATTTCTCTAACGACCAGTGATGATTAGCTTTTTTTTTCATATGTTTGTTGGCCACATAAATGTCTTCTTTTGAGAAGTGTCTGTTCATATCCTTTGCCTACTTTTTGATGGGGTTGTTTTTTTTTTTTCTTGTAAATTTACTTAAGTTCCTTATAGATTCTGGATGATTAGCCCTTTGTCAGATGGATAGATTGCAAATTTTTTCTCCCATTCTGTAGGTTGCTGGTTCACTCTGATGGTAGTTTCCTTTGCTGTGCAGAAACTCTTTAGTTTGATTAGATCCCATTTCTCAATTTTGGCTTCTGTTGCCATTGCTTTTGGTGTTTTAGTCATGAGGTCCTTGCCCATGCCTATGTCCTGAATGGTATTGCCTAGGTTTTCTTCTAGGGTTTTTATGGTTTTAGGTCTTATGTTTCAGTCTTTAATCCATCTTGAGTTAATTTTTGTAAAGGTGTAAGGAAGGGGTCCAGTTTCAGTTTTCTGCATATGGCTAGCCAGTTTTCCCAACACCATTTATTAAATAGGAAATCCTTTCCCCAGTGCTTATTTTTGTCAGATTTGTCAAAGATCAGATGGTTGTAGATGTGTGGCATTATTTCTGAGGCCTTTGTTCTGTTCCATTGGTCTATATATCTGTTTTGTTATCAGTACCATGCTGTTTTGGTTACTGTAGGCTTTTGGTCTAGTTTGAAGTCAGGTAGCGTGATGCCTCCAGCTTTGTTCCTTTTGGTTAGGATTGTCGTGGCTATACATGCTCTTTTTGTGTTCCATATGAAATTTAAAGTAGTTTTTCTCTAATTCTGTGAAGAAAGTCAATGGTAGCTTGATGGGGATAGCATTGAATCTATAAATTACTTTGGGCAGCATGGGCATTTTCACAATATTGATTCTTCCTATCCATGAGCATGGAATGTTTTTCCATTTGTTTGTGTCCTCTCTTATTTCCTTGAAAAGTGGTTTGTAGTTCTCTTTGAAGAGGTCCTTCACATCCCTTGTAAGTTGTATTCCTAGGTATTCTCTTTGTAGTAATTGTGAATGGGAGTTCACTCATGATTTGTCCCTCTGTTTGTCTATTATTGGTTAATAGGAATGCTTGTGATTTTTGCACATTGATTTTGTATACTGAGACTGCTGAAGTTGCTTATCAGCTTAAGGAAATTTTGGGATGAAACGAAGGGGTTTTCTAAATATACAATCATGTCATCTGCAATCAGAGACAGTTTGACTTCCTCTCCTCCTATTTGAATACCCTTCATTTCTTTCTCTTGCCTGATTGCCCTGGCCAGAACTTCCAATACTATATTGAGTAGGAGTGGTGAGAGAGGGCATCCTTGTCTTGTGCCAGTTTTCAAAGGAAATGTTCCAAGTTTTGCCCATTCAGTATGATATTGGCTGTGTGTTTGTCATAAATAGGTCTTATTATTTTGAGATATGTTCCATCAATATCTAGTTTATTGAGAGTTTTTAGCATGAAAGGCTGCTGAATTTTATCGAAGGCCTTTTCTGCATCTATTGAGATAAACTGTGGTTTTTGTCATTGGTTCTGTTTATCTGATAGATTATGTTTGTTGATTTGCATATACTGAATGAGACTTGCATCCCAGGGATGAATCCCACTTGATCATGGTGGATGAACTTTTTGATGTTCTGTTGGATTTGGTTTGCCAGAATTTTATGGAAGATTTTCACATTGATGTTCATCAGGGATATTGGCCTGAAATTTTCGTTTTTTCTTGTGTCTCTGCCAGATTTTGGTATCAGGATGATGCTGGCCTCATAAAATGAGTTAGGGAGGAGTCCCTCTTTTTCTATTGTTTGGAATAGTTTCAGAAAGAATGGTACCAGCTCCTCTTTGTACCTCTGATAGAATTCGGATGTGAATCCACCTGGTCCTGGGCATCTTTGGTTGGTAGGCTATTAATTACTATCTCAGTTTCAGAACTTGTTATTGGTCTATTCAGGGATTCGACTTCTTCCTGGTTTAGTCTTGGGAGGGTGTATGTGACCAGGAATTTATCCATTTCTTCTAGATTTTCTAGTTTATTTGCATAGAGGTGTATATAGTATTCTCTGACAGTAGTTTGTATTTCTGTGGGATAGTGGTGATATCCCCTTCATCATTTTTTTTATTGTGTCTATTTGATTCTTCTCTCTTTTCTTCCTTATTAGTCTGGCTAGTGGTCTATCTATTTTGGTAATCTTTTCAAAACCCAGCTCCTGGATTCATTGAAGAGAGAGGGGGCCAATATTCAACATTCTTAAATAATTTTCAACCCAGAATTTCATATCCAGCCAAACTAAGCTTCAAAAGTGAAGGAGAAATAAAACCCTTTACAGGCAAGCAAATGCTGAGAGATTTTGTCACCACCAGGCCTGCCTTACAAGAGCTCCCGAAGGAAGCATTAAACATGGAAAGGAACAACCAGTACCAGCAACTACAAAAACATACCAAATTGTAAAGACCATCAACACTATGAAGAAACTGCATCAACTAATGGGCAAAATAACCAGCTAGCATCAAAATGACAGGATATAATTCACACATAACAATATTAACATTAAATGTAAACGATCTAAATGCCCCAATTAAAAGACACAGACTGGCAAATTGGATAAAGAGTCAAGACGCATCAGTGTGCTGTATTCAGGAGACCCATCTGACACGCAAAGGCACATATGGCTCAAAATAAAGGGATGGAGGAATATTTACCAAGCAAATGAAAAGAAAAAAAAAAAAAGCAGGGATTGCAATCCTAGTCTCTGATGAAACAGACTTTAAACCAACAAAGATTAAAAAAGACAAAGAAAGGCATTACATAATGGTAAAGGGATCAATGCAACAAGAAGAGCTAACTATCATAAATATATATGCACCCAATACAGTAGCACCCAGATTCATAAAGCAAGTTCTTACACAACTACAAAGTGATGTATACATTTTTTTGGATGTTGAAATTTGGGGGGGAATAATTTTTTGAAATTTTGTTTGGGACTGTATTGAATCAAGAGATAAAATTGAGATGAAGTGACATGCTAACTATATTGAGTCTTCCAATTCATAAATATGGTATGTCCACCATTTATATCTGTATTATTTATTCCAACAGGATTTTATATTTTTCAATATACAAATTCTGGACATATCTTCTTAGATTTTTATTTCATTTTTTTCCTTCAATACTGTTTTAAGTGATTTTTTTAGTCGCAAATTCTGAGACTTTATCCAATGATACATACATAATGAAAATGTGACATTTTCATTTATCAGTGTTGTATTGTGCAAACTTGCTAAACTCACTCATGTTTTTGGAGCTATTTTTGTAGATTGTCTGAAATTCTCTACATAGGTAAGCATGTCCTCTATGAATACAGACAGTTTTCCTATCTGATCTGTAAGGCTTTTGTTTTAATTTCTGGTTTTATTGCCCTGGCCAATACTAAAAGTACTGTATTGATTAGGGGTGATAAGAGTACATCTTTGCCTCCTTCTCAATCCTAGGGGAAAATGTTCAGCCTCTTACCATTAAGTATGACATTAGTTATAGGTGTCTTTTTAAAAAAGAGATGTCTTTTATCCTGTTAAGTAAACGTCTTCCTGCTTCTAATTTGTTGTGTTTGAATCATAAATAAATGCTGAATTTTGGCAAATGCTTTGTCTATGTCTGTGGAGATAATCATAAGAATTTTCTCACTCAATCTGTTAATATTGCCACCCATTTGCACATGATGTATTATCCTTTATATATACGTATATATAATATATATATATAATATATTGTTGAATTCAATTTGCTAATGTTTTGTTAAGGATTTTTTAGTCAATGTTCAGGGATGTCAGTTTATGGTTTTCTTTTCTTGTAATGTCTTTTTCTGGTTTTATTATAAACATAATGCTGGCCTCAAAATGAGTTTGAAATTGTTTTCTTTACTAATCCACCCCCATAAGGCTTTCTTTTCCTACTGCTCCTATAATTGCAAAAGCAGCTTTCTATTTTGTTATCTTTGTGTGTGAGCTCATATTTGTTTTATCTTGGTTTATGGAAATCAGGAGGACCTATATCTGATGTGCCTTCCTTCAGAAAGGATCTATACTTGCTCTTGCCAGAAGCCTCATTCCACTACCCAGTGTGTTGCCATTTTAGCCTTCTTTGAAAATTCTTAACCTAATACAAGATTCTTAGTTTCAGCCTTCCCACTTCATAGCTGATCTAAGGTGTTGTCTTCTGACAGCAGCCCTTTCACTGGAATTTATACAGGGCCAACTTAACTTTTTGATTTTAGCACTATTAAAAAAAACTTAGGGGTGGTTACTAATTTTTTATTTTATTCTTATAAGTCCAGCAATGCCTTAGAAAGTGTATAAATACATACAAGATCTAGTTGCTTACTCTTTAGAGGGCCCTTCAGAATATCTTGACTCCATAGGACTCTGAAGTCACCTCATCATTTGAATCAGAAGTGCACCCCCCAACACATTTTAATAATGAGACAACTGAGAATAAAGATGATACATAGTCTGGCCACAATTGTATGGCTAGGAAGTGACAGATGTACGATAGGTCCACAGTTGTCTTCACCAAAGTCCATGCTGTTTCCCTAAAACCACATTCCTGTAATCTACAGTGTACATGTACCAGGAAATATAATATAAGGCATTATAAAGTTCCTCATTCTTATACATGCTTTCACTTTAGCTTATGTGCAGGAAATCAGTTGTTGATTTCATTAAGAAACTAGATGCTTTATTGTTAAGGCACCTAACCTTTTACTTTTATCTCTGCTTCCTCTCTTTTCTTTTCCACTAACCACACTGAGATTTGCAAGAGTAAGAATTTCTGCTTATTAGCTAGAATTTCAGGACTCCTGTATTCTGGCTGTCGCCATTTATGTGGTCTGTCACTTTTCAGCAATTAGAGAATCCAGTTTTGGTTTCATCAAACCAATGCTGAAATCACAGCTAGTGTTTCCTGTAATTGGAGTACATTAATATTAAATATATGAATTTGAAGGCTTGAATGAAAGATGTTTATCCAAACCTTTTTTTTGTCATCATAACCATTTTGTGATTCAAATATTTTTAAGTATGTTGCATTATTGTGTACTTTTCTTTTTTTTAAGCAATAAAAATCCACACCTAATTTGACATGATTTCTTTGGCAGTTAATAGGTACACATTATACAGTTTAATGAATCTGCAAACTAAATAATGGTTGTAGTGGGTGTGAAAATAGGGATATTTAAATGCATAAGGAAATTTAGCATGCATCCCAGTAGCCATGTAAATAGACTTCTGATTCTTTTATAAATTTCAAATACTTTCCTGTGCAGAAACACAGTGAAAAATATAGTGCCAATCCATACATAGATCTCATTATCACACCTCAGAATGCTCACTGCATACCTATTATCCACTTAAAAGCTCCATTAAAACACCCAGTCTATTTCAGCAGCAGCTAAACAAGTCAAAAACTAAGCCTCATTTGTCACTATTTATCCCCCGAGATTAAAGACAGCTGTATTGATGAGATGTATTTAAAATTATCTCTCCCGTTATTTTGATAAAAAGCTTTTAAATATGACCCTGTGTCATATAAAATCAGTATTCAAAAGCTCATTATCGGCATAAATTCTAGAATAGACAAACCTGAGAGAAATGTTTATGAAGAAAAATGATCATGGGCAATAGACATTTGGTGGATTGTACTGTTAACTTGCAATAAAAAACTTAACCTTTTGGTATAATAGTTGTTTATTATTTACAATCGACATACAAAAATGTTAACATATTCAATGTTTTATATAAAAGTAAACTAATTAACAAGATAGCATATTGCTGAGAAAGACAAATTGAGTTTCAGCTTAGAGCCAAGTAAAGAAACCATTATATATAAGAGAGGCTGATAACATTCAGAATGTGCCACAGTGGTGATACATTTGAAACCTGTGTTTTTAAAAGCCATGAAATTTTCTCCCATTTTCACTGTGCTCCATCTATCCTTTATTTGGATACCATTGGCCATTGTTTTATAATTGCTGTATTGCCATTAAATGGGCAGATGGTAGCAGTGTACATAAACACAAATCAGGATGTGCTAGGTTATGTTTCTAAAACAAATACAAAATGCACAACTAGTCGTATGGAGATCAAGTAATTATTTGTATGCACTATGCCTGTCCTTTGGATGTATGCCATGAGAAGAATGGTGGTGTCTATGTTTAGGTGAGCTTAGATTCAAACCGTGTGTGTGTGTGTGTGTGTGTGTGTGTGTGTGTGTGTGTCCTTTCTCATGTTTAAACATAAAAAAATTTATTACTATCTTGATTCATTCCTCTGTTTTTATGCAAATATAATTGTTAGGAACTCAATAAACATATTTTTCAGCAATATAAAAATGTCTTTCAGAGTGAGTATTGAAAAAACATTCCTAAAAATAAAAAGAGGCATGTCACTGTTTAACTATTGTATTTAAGCATTTCTCTCTCCCTGTCTCCCTCCCTCTCTCTCTCTGAAGTCTGGACTAATGCTACCATCTTGTTATTTCATGATTTCTAGATACAGCAGATTTTGGTTGCCTAATAACTATTTTCTTATCCATTGTGCCCTTTCTCCTTTCATTTAAAGAAGCCTGATTTTGTTTAGTAGGCAGCATGCTAAGTTAACAGCATTAATTATGATTAGTCTAAACACTTCCCTATTTTAGTGGTTGGTGAAGGAGTAAGTAGGTGACTTGTTTCTGGCCAAGAAGGTGCTCGGAGGTGTCGGGCTTCTATGAAGGCATTTGCTCTCTGATTAGAGGAGAGAAGACCAGGTGGCCCTTTCCTGCCTCAGAAATGTTCTGGGGAGACATGATGCTAAACAGCATGTTGTACCTTACATCATCAAGTACCTTACTTACAAGTGCAGTGGATCGATTGGAAAGAAAAAATGTTTATTAAGGAGTAAGAGGATGTTACATGGATCTGAACTAAACAAATGGCAGTGGAGATAGAATAGATGGGTTACATTTCAGAGATATTTGAGAAGTAAAATAGACAGGAATTCATGATGGATTTGATAATAGCATGAGAGCAGGAGTTGAAGAAGACATTGACTTTTCTGACACTGAAGTGGTGGTGTGCTGTTAACCAGGACAGGCGAACGATAAGATTTCATATACCTCTAAATGTCAGAGCAGTGTTTTCCAGAAAACAGTTGAGTAGGGATAACAGCTCAGGTAAATTATAAGGACTAGAGCTTTATATCTGGAATCTTAAGTTTATTAATATTAGTTAAATTCATGGGTATAAATGAGGTTAAAAGATATGTGGGACATTTCTATAAAGTACTCTTTCTCTTTCTTCTTTGTCATTTTGTATCTTTGGTTTTTGTAAAGCCTAATTCATTTCCCACATATCCAACTCTACTGAATATCTTTCTAACTGGAAGCCCTTATAGGCACCTCAAAAACAGAATATATAAAATTGAACTCCTACTTCTAACAAATCCAGTCCTTCTATTCAGTTCTTTACTTTCAAGAAAAGTAAAAAGTATCCTTTCAGTGGCAGAATTTTAGTCATTTAGAATCCTGCCTTTTTTCAGGATTCCGTATCTACTCAGTTATTTTACTTCCTTAGTGTACCTTTATAGCCTTTTCTCCATTTGAACATAACATCTATTTTTTTCCTTTCATTTTTATTTGACGTAAAATAATTGTACATATTTATGGGATACAGAGTGATATTTTGATAAGTGTATACAATGAGCAATGATCAAATCAGGGTAATAAGCACATCCATTACCTTGGACATTATTTTTTGTGTTGGAAACATTCAAAAATCTCTTCTAGCTTTTTGAAAATATACACTGAATTGTTAAAAATGTTTACTATACTCTCCTACAGAACATTAAAACTTATTCCTTCCATCTAGCTGTAACTTTGTATCTGTCAACCAACCTCTCCCTATCCTCCCCTCCCCTCTCCCTTCCCCATCTCTAGTAAACACAATTCTGTTCTCTACTTCTTAGACTTCAAGTTTTTGTTTTGTTTTTAGCTCCCACATATGAGTGAGAACATGTGGTATTTATTTTTCTGTGCCTGGCATTTCATTTAAGATAATGCCCTCCAGGCTCATTCATGTTGCCACGAATGACAAGATTTCATTCTTTTTAATGGTTGGATAGTATTTCATTGTGTATATATACCACATTGCCATCCGTTTAGATAGACACTTAGGTTGATTCCATATCTTGGCTATTGTGAATAGTGCTGCAATAAACATGAGGATGTAGGTGCCTCTTTGATACACTGATGTCCTTCCCCGTGGATAAATACCTAGTGGAATTGCTGGGTCATGTGGTAGTTCTATTTGTAGTTTTCTGAGAAACCTTCATATTGTTTTCCATAATGGATGTACTAATTTACATTCCCATCAACAATGTATAAGAGTTCCCTTTTCTCTGCAGCTTCTCCAGCATTTTATTTTTGTCTTTTGGATAATAATAATTTTAGCTGGTGTGAGATTATATCTCATTGTCATTTTGATTTGCATTTCCCTGATGATTAGTGATGTTGAGCATTTTTTCATACACTTTTTGGCCATTTATATGTCTTCTTTTGAGAAATGTCTATTCAGATACTTTGCCCATTTTGTAATAAAAAATTGTGCAGGTTTTTTTCTTCTGGTAAGTTGTTCAAGTTCCCAGTATATTCTGGATATTAGTCCCTTGTCATATGAATAGTTTGCAAATATTTTCTTCCATTTACCAGTTGTCTCTTCACTCTGTTGGTTGTTTCCTTTACTGTAAAGAAGCTTTTACATGTGATATAGTCCCATTTGTCTTTTTGTCTTATTGTTTGTTCTTTTCAAGTCTTAGCCATAAAATTTTTTCCTAGATCAATGTCCAGAAGGATTTCCTCTATGTTTTCTTTTATTAATTTTATAATTTTGGGTATTATGCTTAAATCTTTAATACATTTTGAGTTCATTTTTAATTATGGTGAGACATAAGGGTCTAGAAACATTCTCCTACATATGGATATTCAGTTTACCCAGCACCATTTATTAAAGAGGGTGTCTTTTCCCCCAATGTATGCACTTGGCACCTTTGTCTAAAATGAGTTAGATTTAAATATATAAATTTATTTCTGGGTTCTCTATTCTGTTGCATTGGCCTATGAGTCTTTTTAAGCTATGATAACTTTACGTAATAAAATTATATATTATTATATATAATAATTTTGAAATCAGATACTGTGATGCCTCCACCTTTGTATTTTTTGCTCAGAATTTCTTTGACTATTCACGGTCTTTGGTGGTTACATGCAAATTTTAGGATCTTTCTTTCTATTTCTGTGAAGAATGTCACTGGTATTTTCACAGCAATTGCATTGAATCTGTAGATTGCTTTGGGTAGTATGGTCATTTTAAAAATATTAATTCACAGCCAGGCGCAGTGGCTCACGCCTGCAATCCCAGCATTTTGGAATGCCGAGGTGGGCGGACCATGAGGTCAGGAGATTGAGACCATCCTGGCCAACATGGTGAAACCCCCTCCCTACTAAAATACAAAAAATTAGCTGGGCGTGGTGGCAGGCGCCTGTAGTCCCAGCTACTCGGGAGGCTGAGGCAGGGGAATCACTTGAACCTGGCAGGCAGAGATTGCAGTGAGCCGAGATCACGCCACTGCACTCCAGCCTGGCAACAGAGCAAGACTCCATCTCAAAAAAAAAAAAAAAAAAAAAGTTAATTCACTCCATGAACATGAGATGTCTTTGTGTGTGTGTGTGTTCTCTTCAATTTTTGAAGCAGTGTTTTACAGTTTTCTTTATAGAGATTTTTTAGCTCCTTGGTTAGATATTTTGTGTAGCTATTGTAAATTAGAATGCTTTTTAAATTTCTTTTTCAGCTAGTTAATTATGGTGTACAGGAACACTATAGGTTTTTGTATGTTAATTTTGTATCCTGAAATTTTACTAAATTCCTTCATCAGTTCTAAGAGTTTTCTGGTGAAGTCTTTAGGTTTTTCTATATATAAAATTGTGTCACCTGTGAAGAAGGATGGTTTGACTCCCTCTTTTCCAGTTTGGATACCCTTCATTGCTTTCTCTTGCCTAATCGCTCTGGCTAGAACTTATAGTATATGTTGAATAAGAGTAGTGAAAGTGAGCATACTTGCCTTGTTCCAATTTTTAGAGGAAAAGCCTTTATCTTTCCCCATTTAGCAGGATGTCTGCTGTGGGTTTGTCATATATGACCTTTATTGTGTTGAGGTATGTTCCTTCTATATTTAATTGTTGGGAGTTTTTATCATGAAGATATGTTAAGTTTTAGAAAATGCATTTACCGTATCTATTGAGTAACCTTTTTTTTTCATTCTGTGAGATGTTGTATATCACGTTTATTGATTTGAATATGTTGAACCATTTTTGCATTCCTGGGATAAATCCCACCTTATAATGTTGTGTAATCTTTTTGGTGTGTTGTTAGATTCAGTTTGCTAGTATTTTATTGAAGAGTTTTGCAACTATATTCATCAGACATATTGGCTGTAATTGTTGTCGTTATTGCTGTTGTGTCATTCTCTGGTTTTGGTATCAGAGTAATGCTGGCCTTGTAAAATGAGTTGTGAAAAATTCCATTTTCTTTAATTGCTTGGAATAGGTTGAGAAGAGTTGATGTTAGTTCTTCTTTAAAAGTTTGGTAGAATTCATGAGTAAAGCCAAGGAATCCTGGATTTTGTTGGCAGACTTTTTATTACTGATTCAATATCATTACTTGTTATCATTCCGTTCAGGTGGTATCTTTCTGTGAACATAGCATTTCTTGACTAGATTATAGATAGTCTCCCAACTGATTTACCAACTTCTGGTTTTGGCCCTTCCAATTTATCTGCCATTCAAATTATTGTTAGAGTGGTTGTCATAAAGTAAAAATGAACAAACAAAAAAATCAACTAACTGTAAAATCCTTCTGCTTAAAATCTTTAAATGGTCATTACTGCCATTCAGGATAGAATTTACATTCTTTAACTTGGCATACCAGTCCCTTCACTGTCTTTCACTTCATTATTTATTCACCCTTTCCCCCTATATTCTCTCTATATAGTACCTTAATTTCCTATAATTTTTGTGAAGAATTGCTACACATTTAGGAGCTCAAAACAACAAATACTTATTCTCATACAATTCTGGTGGTCAGAAGTTATTAATGGTTTGTCAGGGCTGCATTTCTTCTGGAAGCTGTAGAGGAGAATCCAGTTCCTTGACTTTTCCAGCTTCTAGAAGCCCCCTGTATTCCTTGACTTGCGGGCCATTCCTTCATCTTTAAAGCCGGCAGTGTGGCTTTTTCAGTCTTGCTCCTCTCTGCCCTCTGCCTCTGGTCCTTTCCTTCTCTAATTCTCCTCCTGCCTCCCTTTTCCCATTATAATGACCCTTGTGATTACATCGTGCCTACCTGGCTAATGCAGGATAATTTTACTATCTGAAGATCCTCAACTTGACCATATCTGTAAAGTCCCTTTTGCCATATAAAGTAATATATTCACAGGTTCTGGGGATTAGGAATATTGGCATCTTTGGGGGAGATGTTATTCTGTCTATCACACATATACTTTTAGTAACGATTAAAACCATATTGCTCTCCCTTTCTGGAATGACATTCTCCTCATTCCTATTTTCATTAGCTTCAGCTATTATTAAAAAACAAAGCTCAGCTTCAGGTTTCAATTCTCTTTTCTATGGAAAATCACACACAAACAAGAAGAAAAACACACATACTCTAAACGCATACTCTAGATAATGTCCACAACTTTAAAATATTAGTACATGGAAATGGGTGGCACAGTAGTATCTGATTTATCAGAATGAAGAAATTCAAATCTAAGGGCTTGTAGAGAGAGATACTGTAAAATGCAAGCAGCTTTTTCTTTTTTTCTCCATAGTATCTTGGAAAGGCCCAAAGAATTAGAAACATCAGATACCATAAAAGATCGAACAGGATAAAGTCAATGAGGTAAGTGAAAGTAAAGTGGTTTGAAAATCTATATGAAGAGAAGTTATTACTCCGGGTTGTCAACAAAACTCTCATCTTTAAGGTACCCAATCTCCACCCATATCCCTGCAGAAGACAAGAAATGTTTCTGGAGAAACAGAACCAGAAAATCTTTGGGCTGTTTAAAGGTGGAGGTAACAACACAAAATTGAGTTTATGCCAAGCATAAACAGCTGAATTGCCTTTCTAATCGTATAGCACATGCTGATCAGCCCTATGCAAGCCTAACCAATTCCTATTTCTCTAATTTTATCCCAATGTACCAGTCAATAATAGTTTTCACTATGTCTTGCAATTTTCCATCTGTGTTGGGTTTGTAAGGAAAGAAAAATTGATATGAATAACAGTTCTTAGTAGCAAGCTAATTCACGGAATCTGTGTATCAAAGGGTCGGGTTATATGTAGTTTTAGCCATAAAGTTAACAAAAACTAAGAGCAATACATTGATTACTGGGAACACACTAAAGATGTTTTTTAAATTCTTTCTTCAAACAATATGGAGGACTCCTGGCTGAAGTAGAGGCAGAATCATAATTGGAGGAGGAACAGAGCCACTGAGTATTCATAACAAGTACATTTTAACATTTCTTATTAGGATAAAAAGATACTAGAGTTTGTAATGTGAAATATGCAATGGAAACATCAGTGATCAGAAAATGAGACACTTGGAGAAATTCATCAAAAAGTGCCAAGTTTTTATATGCTTGGTCCTCTACCACCTAAGGGCACGGGGTCCCTTCAAAGGCTTGCTTTTCCCAAGTCTAGAACATGGAGATGGCTCCCTCTCAATGTACTGTAGCTCATGAAGGGATTGCAGTGCCTGGCTAAAATAATATTCCTTCAGTGCTCACTCTTTTTTTTTTTTTAAACAACTCTATAAAATCTGGAATTTTTAAATGTTGAGACTTTTAATTGGGCTTTTGACTTTGTGATCTGATGATGTTGCTTCATGACTGATGAACACACTGCTGGCAAACATCATTCATTAGGTGGAAGCAGAATTAGTAACAAATCTACCAGGTTTAATACCTGGATGGCAAAATAATCTATACAACAAACTCCCATGACACAAGTTTACCTATATAACAAGCCTGCACATGTACCTCTCAACTTAAAATAAAAGTTAAAAAGCCCCTCCTTGTTTTACTTTCAAGGAAACTAGAGAATATAATATGAAAATGTGGTTTAAGAGAACGCTTTTGGGAAACAGGTTCAATGAATAAATAAAAACAATCGTAATTAGCCTATCATCCCATGTATTTATATGCAAATGATGCTTTTAAATTACTTGAGACTGCCTGAAAGTAATTTCTTCTTTGAATTAGTTATAAACTTTAAGCATACTGTTCACAATGGTTTTGCTCTATTATTTTGCCTAACAAACCATTTCTTTATCATTAGCACAAAGGTAAACTTCAATATAATTAAGAAAATTTCCAAATTATTGTAATCTATAAAAGTGAATTTCATCTTACTGGGCAGAAGCAGATGTAAACCTAAATATCAGAAACAGTCACTGGCTATCACTTGAGTGTTTCTAATGTATGTCTGATCATCCAAGAACTAGCATAAGTGCCAGTACTAGTTACAGGATAATATTGCTTTTAAGGCTGCCTATGACACAAAGTCAAAGCACAGAGTCCACTTCTAAAGACTTTGTATCTCATAGTTCCACCCAGTGTGCATGATCAGAGGAGAATCATGTGACACTTTAGCTCAGAAAAATAAGACATAGAGAAAGCAGATTTCTGAGTCTGGTAGTGATGTTAAGGGCACTATTGAGTGAGTGGGAGCTGCCAAGCAGAATCAGCTCCTGTGACAGATGCTCTCAGTTTAAAGAAGCAAATGCAAAACCATAAGAAAAATAACTTTTCAGCACAAAAGCTTAGAGGTCCTTGAGGATAGATGATGCCAGAAAAATGTGAGATTATTGTGTCCGCCAGGGTATATTAATACTATAAACATAGATGATTTACTGAGAAAAAAGATCCTTGAAAACATACCAAATGCATGATGCTGAATATAAAGTTAAACAGCAAAAACAGAGTGCCAATAAAACATAGATTCCTTGCCCTTCTTTCTTTTCCAGTGTACAGAAACATGACTGATGTCTCATAGGGATCCAGTGGATTCAACTGGGCACCAAACTGCATTCATTCATTTTCTTTCTCATGCTTCCTTCTCTTTTAGATTCTTCATCTTCATTAAACTTATAGATAACCATCTACTAATTGAAGAGCTTAATGCTCAAGTTCATTATTTTGTTCAACAAATGTTTATCAAACAACTTTGAAGGGTCCGACACTCTTCTAGGCACCTAGGATATATCAGTGAACAAAATATATGAATTTCCTGCCCTATTGGAACTTACAGTGGCGGTAGATGGTATAGACAGAAAATAATAAATATAATAAGTGAGTAAATTATATTGTGTGGTAGAAATTGCTATGGAAAGCAAGTAGATCACGTAAGCAAGGGGATCAAATTGCGGTGAGGGGGCCGGGCGTGGTGGCTCATGCCTGTAATCCCAGCACTTTGGGAGGCCGAGGCGGGCAGATCACTTGAGGTCAGAAGTTTGAGATCAGCCTGGCCAACATGGCGAAACCCCGTCTCTACTAAAAATGCAAAAATTAGCCGGGAGTGGTGGTGCGTACCTGTAGTCCTAGCTACTCTGGAGGCTGAGATATGATAATCGCTGGAACCCAGGAGATGGAGGTTGCAGAGCAAGACTCTGTCTCCAAAACAAACAAACAAACAAACAAACAAAGAATTGTGGTAAGGGATGGTGGGAAGAAAGTGTTGCCATTTTAAATTGGATTGCCAAGGTAGGCTGAAATTGAGCAAAACTCAATTCCACTTCCGGCCTCTTATTCCATACCTGTTGTCAAACCTTGTTGAGTTCAGTTCTACCCAACCAAAATGTTATCTCCTCTGTGATTCCTGCCCTGATTCCCTCACACTCCTTAAACTCCCTTACATTCCCACACACAGCTGACTGTGTTGTTGCTCATCCTGTTTCCCTTCTGAGCTGTGGACAGGTGTCATGCATGTGCATGTGTGGTCTGACAATTTCGCAGCGCAAGGGCTTTTGGCTCTTCTTCTCTGCCTGAGGACTTTTCCCAGTGCAGTGCTTGTAGTGCAGGGAAGCCCTGATGTGCTGAGGATATAACAGCCCCCAGAGATAACCCTCAAACAATGAAAGATGTAAGTGAATAGATAAATATCTCAGCTTCTCAGTCCCCAGGTGGAGCAATTTTAGAGTGCATTCCACTCTCCTCAGAGGCTCCTAGCAGAATTAAACATCAGTTGCCCCTGGACATTTCTATTTATTAGTGCACTGTTTATTGGTATCTTGCCTTTCCCTGTCTCCCTCTCTGCACTCTCTTGCTTGTGCTTTCTGCACTCACTTTGTACATAACCTATCCATAGCCCGAATCTAAATTCAGACATTGTAGTATTTCATTGCTGAACTCTTTATGGTTTTACTGACTTTTCTTTATATTTTATTATTCATGGGCATTTGCCTCATCTGCTAACTTGTGAATTCCTTAATTTGCATCCTGAAAATTCTATATTACTAAACATAGCTTTTGACCTTTAAGCAAAAATATTAAGATATTTATGTATTTGGTGAAGGTGACCTGGGTTTAGTTAATCAATTATGTGGGTTCAAATCTTGGCTCTGTCATTTGGTAACTATATTGGTGGACACTATTCTGTGCATCTGATTTTTCGTTAGTAAACTGGAGATAAAAATATCTACCTTGGGGGATAAAATAAGATGACATATGTAAAGTTCTTAGTATGGTGCCTGGACATATATTAACCACTCCACCAATGTAAGCCCTTTCCTGACTCTCCCTGCCTTTGTCTCTCTTGGTAAATTCAGTTCTTTAAAATAAAGGAACTGGAACAGGAATAGACTTTCAAGTCTGACGGAAATATTAACATGCTAAAGCAGAGGCATTTCATCTGAGTAAGAAGTATAACCATAAACTGATACATATTTCTGTCTTTCACCTCTATTCTTTTTAATTCAGTAAAGAATGAAGTTTTGAATTTGGCATCCCATATGGCAAGCTTCCATTTGTCTCTTTAAAGTATTCAATATATGTTGTAGAAATGCACTGACAATAAAATTACTTTGGCAAACTAGTTACCTATGGCAGATGCATGCAAAAGATGTATTATTTGTAGCACCTGTTTGCCAACCAAAAAAATGTTAATTATTAGATACTTATTTTTTTCCCTATTCTATGTTTTAAAATACTGAGTTGAGGACAGGGACATACTTTTCTTAGTGTGGCACATTGCAAATTATAGTAAACAGTAATATTACTTAACTCACTAATAACTGTACATTGTGAAATGTTTTCAAAATATCAATTTTAATAACTACTCAATATGCAAAATTCTGTGTCAGATGTTTAAAGCATACCGAGAAGAGTATGAATAGGTAGAAGATTTAGCATTGTGCATAAAACTGTAAAATGTAGTTAAATCAGTGTAATGAGAGAAATGTGAATTTATTGCAATATAGGTTTAAAAGACACAAGGATAAGATTCATTTCAAGAATCAGTAAACTTTCATGAGGAGATAACATCTGAGATGGGTAGGTCTGGAGGGTTTTAGCTTTCAGAAAATGAACAGAAGGTATTTCTGAAATGAAGGGCAACCTGTATAAAGACATGGTTATAAAAATTAAATTATATTAAAAATAGATTCTGGTCTTCCTCTAAAAAGTAGAGTGCACTGAAACTGGTTTTAGATAAGAAGGAAGAAGAAGCTATAGCTAAAGAGTACTGAAAGCCAGAGAGAGAGAGAGAGAGTAAGAAAGAGGCAGACAGATTTATTAGCTTGCATCAAATGGAATGCTTTCAGCAGCAAGTAATCAAAACTCCACTTTAATTCATTTAAACAATTAGGAAAATGTATTATCTCACACTAGCAGAAGAGTATCTTGCTTTTAGAGGCAAGTTACCCACAGTTTTGGTTAATTCAGTATTTCAATAATACAATTAAAGAACCAAGTTCTTTTCATTTTTCTCTCAGATAGGCTAGGATATCAGCTTTATCTTCCGCTAGCTCACCTCATGATCACAAACTGGCTACTGAAGCTTCAGGCATTACATGCAGACAAGACATCAACCAGAATAAGGATAAGAAATGTATCCATAATCCTTTTTCATACATCTCTTTTCCCAAAACAAACTACCTCTCACTTTTCAGAGGCTAGAATTAGATTATATGCTCCTTCTTAAATCAATTGCTGACAAAAGGAATGCAATGCAATGTCCATGTTGGCTAAGAAAATTCAATTTATATCCCTAAATCATTTTTAGGAGTAAATGCTTAAAAAAAAAAGCTGTTCTTTTTTTTGTTTATTTTATTTATTTATTTATTTATTTTTCAGAAAGGAGGAATGATTGTTGAGTAAGCAATCAACAGCCCTTGTGGAAGTTAAAGTGACCCTGCATTTTGGTTTGCCTGGACAATTCCAGTTCATATGTGTCATCCCAATGTAATTAATAACAGTGTTCTTTTTACTCTGAAAAATGTACTTATTTGGATAATAAATTATATGCTCACTGCAGCTAAACTGGTGATGGATAGACAATTAAGGATTTGAGTATGAGAGTTATGATTAAGAGTGATTAATTAGTTAATAACATGATCAAAACATCCAGAAGTAAAGACCAGGAGAAGAATTAGAAGATGATTAAGACAGATTCAGGCAAAAAAGTCTACACTAGTGTGTGGCAGTGGGAATGGAAACAAAGAGGGAAAGTGTCTTTACAGAAGTAATAATTAAAAATTTGGCATCTGTTGATGTAAATACAGCAATAAGGGAGAAGCATAAAAGGTAAAAAAGAGGCTTAAATATCTAAATTTGCATGACTGAGAGGACTGCACTGCATTAATGGAAATAGTAAAGTCAGGAAGACATAGTTTGATGGGTAGAATGACTAGTTTAGTTTTGACATACTGAATTTAGTTCTGTTAAGAAAATTGAGTGGAAGTATCAAGCAAGTATATTGAGAATTTTCAGTAGCCTCTGTGATAATTTAATTAGCTATATAGTTTTTTGACAGGCTGTCATGGGGTTTATAACCCAGTAAAAGTATGCAAGTAAACAAAAAATTCAATTTACCATTTACTTAATAAATAATTACTAAGTACCACACTGTTCCAAGAGCTGAGGAATCAGCAGTAAACAAACAGACCAAATCTCCACTCTCTTGGAGCTTATATGCTGGAATAGGGAATCACAATAAACAATGCCTGTATATCATGGCATTATTTTTATGAAAGCTGTGAAAGAAAAATAAAGATTTTGGAGTGAGCAGAAAAGTCTTTTGTGATAAGGTGATATTTGAACAAAGAACTGAAGGAAGTAAGCCTACTGATATCCAGGCAAAGAATGTTCTAGTCTGAGAAACAGGAGATATAAATGCCCTTATGGGAAGGTTCCTGGAACCTGCAGGAACAGCAACGAGAGTAGTATGTCTGGAGCCCAAGGATTGGGGAAGACGGCAAAAGGTAACAATGTCAGACAGGTAACCAGAGGCTGGGTTGGATATAGCCTTATGGGTCCTGGTAATCACTCTGGATTTTGAATTGAGTAAGGCAGAAAGCTATAAGGATTTTTAATGCTGAAGAGTGGGGAAAAGACTGTTAACAGGTAAGGATAATGAGTAGAGTAGGGATACTAGCTAGAAGCCAGTTATGAAAATTTTTTAAAGAAATGATTAAGTAGGGAAGCAGCAGTGGGGATGATAATAAATGCTCACATTCAGAATTTATTTTAAAGGAGTATGCAGGTAGGAGAAAGGTTAAAATAAAGTGGTATTGTAGATGGCAAGAAAGAAGAGTATTTCATGAAGGAATGGTGAACTGTTGAGGGTCCAGTGAGAGCAGAAGACATGGGGGTCATTGGAGACTTTAACAAGAAGAGTTATGTGGAGATGGTGAGGTGGAAGAGAAACTGCAATGAATTTGAAGAGTGAACAGCTAGGAGGAGTGTAGAGAGCATGATGTGGCAACTCTTGTGACAAGTTTGGCCCAGAAAGGGAACAGAGAAATGGGAACAGAGAAAGAGGAGGTCAGGAAACATTGCTCCCAGATGGACTATGGTAAACAGCAGCTGCCTGCTAGTGGGAGTACTTTAGTATAGCTGGAGAGATTGGTGATGCACAAGAGATGTAGAATAATCAGGCAGCAAAGCCCTTCAAAAGGTGAATGGCAAAAGGACATAGACTTGTAAAGGAATCACCTTTGCTGAATGTTGGGAGGAGGATGCCTTCTCCATTGCATTTAAAGGGCAGAACAAGATGAGTGCCGAGTCAGGTAGGTTTGTTGATTTGGTGATAGGAAGAAGAGGATCTCCAATACAATGGCTTCTGCTTTATCTGTGAACTGTGAGGCAAGATCATCCCAATACAATGGTGGTGGGGGGGGGAGGTATACAAAAAGCAATAAAAAGCAGCTGATTGGGAGGCCGAGGCAGGCGGATCATGAGGTCAGGAGATCGAGACCATCCTGGCTAAGACGTTGAAACCCCGTCTCTACTAAAAAAAAAAAAAACAAAAAAACCCAAAACAATTAGCTGGGCCTGGTGCTGGGTGCCTGTAGTCCCAGCTACTCTGGAGGCTGAGGCAGGAGAACGGCATGAACCCAGGAGGCCGAGCTTGCAGTGAGCCGAGATCACACCACTGCACTCCAGCCTGGGTGACAGAGCAAGACTCCGTCTCAAAAAAAAAAAAAAAAAAAAAAAAAGCAGCTGAGTAAAAATAGAAAAATAAGCTACTTGGAGAAATATATTGGGATTACAGGGTGCTAGTGAATATCTACTATGGGCTGGTGATCATGGTGTTTATGAATTTAAATTGACACTAATTACATCAATTTCTCCAGCTGTGTGATTTTGTCAGTAATTTTTTTATTATGTTGTGATTAGAAATCAAAATGAAGTTGTAAATGTATATATCTAAAAAGTAAAATTTATAATGTTTAAATGAATGGAAGTTACTGATTTCCCTTCAACAGGCACTTATTGAGCACCTGCTATGTGTCAGGCACTACAAATTCACAGATAGAAGTTATGGTCCCTGCTGCGAAACCCACATTATAACAGTGCTACAAGCAATTTCAGAATAACTACAATCCACTCAGGATAGAAGAGCATGCTGGTCTAGGCCATGTAAACATAGTTTTATCCTGCATATGTGAGGTCTTCCAGCTCGAAGAATTCAGAACAACTTTATGATAAAAAACCAAAAAGTATCAATATCTGATACCCCATCAATCATAGGATTATAAAACATCAGGCATTTCTGATGTTCTATTCTCTTTCCTACAGATAAATATCAAAATATTCATCTACAATAATTGTGAAAGCAGCCTGATATTCTGTATCTTACAGAATATCAGACTCTCCAAAAGTAAATTATATGTGTTTTTGCAAATTTAAATACTAATTCTGTTTACATGTGTACATTATGCCTCTCAGTAATATGTGCTAAGCATTTAACCCTCATTATCTCATTCAAACATCAGACACACATGAAAAGTAGATGTCATTACTACCACTTCTTTCTAGATGAAGAAATTGAGTCTAAGAGAAGTAGGTAAATTGCTGGGGATCAAAGTTTGCAGCTGATTAAACTAAAGTAAGCTTTAAATCTAATCTCCCTCAGTATGTACTTTTAAGAGACACCTCTCTAATTTTATTTTGATAAATATTTTTATAAATTGTTTTAAGTGTTCAAAATATTACAATTTTACTGTGATACTATCACCATCATCCCACGTCAACCCAGACAGAGCATTCTTGTGCATCTGACAACGTTGAGTTTTCGGACATTTCCAATGAGAAAAATATTTTTTCCATGTTATCTCTGAATAAATTTCTATTTTGCTCTTAGTCCTCATCCAAATGAGCTTATGATGTGTTTCTCCTTAGAATTTCTAAGGGCAGACATTGTTTTAATCCTCCGTTTATTCCTACTTTTTGGGTTCAGGTTCAGAATAACTACAATCCACTCAGGATAGAAGAGCATGCTGGTCTAGGCCATGTAAACATAGTTTTATCCTGCATATGTGAGGTCTTCCAGCTCGAAGAATTCAGAACAATTATGATAAAAAACCAAAAAGTATCAATATCTGATACTCCATCAATCATAGGATTATAAAACATCAGGCATTTCTGATGTTCTATTCTCTTTCCTACAGATAAATATCAAAATATTCATCTACAATAATTGTGAAAGCAGCCTGATATTCTGTATCCTACAGAATATCAGACTCTCCAAAAGCACAGAGTTAGAGCTCAAAAATGCCTGTTTATCTGAACTAAAGATTGGACATGATATCCTGTGTGGTTTCTCAGAAGACACTGCCATAGGAATTTGACCAGCTTTGGCTCTAGGCTTAGATCATGATGCTCTTTGGAAGTGCTGACCAAATGCCTCAGCAATGCCCGGTGATTTGTGAACAGCATTGCCTCCAGGATGTTTGAAAGACCATGTATGTGAGAGAAATAGTGATCTCAGTGAGTATGGGGTTTTCTTTCACTAATATTCAAGGTCAGGTCTTTCTGAGTGGCAGAGACCAAGAAAACTGAGGCAGTGACTCTTTCATGCTTTTATAGCATGGTTGTCCGGCAACTGCTAACTATATAGCTCTCATCCCATGGTAGTGAAAGAAAGGTGAGGAGTAGGAGTGAGGGGTGGGGGTTGGAAGGGGGCTGGGAGGGTAGGGGGAGGGAGGGGGGGAGAGAGAGAGACAGGTTCAATTCCTCAATCTACTACTTAGTAGCTCTATAATAACCTTTAGTAAGTAACTTCTGTGAATTTCACTTTTCTTACTATGCATTTTTCTTTCAAAGTTTATAGGATTTATATTTCTTGTGATAAAAAGCTGGAAGTCTGCATAATGCAGAAAATGTTGAAAAAGTGGTAGCTGTTGATAGTGAGACATTTTTAGATTATGACTTCTTTGAAGCCAGGAATTATATCTTGTCAACCTTTATATTCTTGATGACAAGTCAAGCCCAACTTAGAGTAGTGAATCAAGAAAGAATTAATAATAGTGATAGCATTGTTCTATTTTTTTTGTCTTTTGTCTCCCAAAGACCAGTGACCTTTAGGAATCTGAGGTTATGCATCAGCAGACTTTTCTAATCACTTATTAAAATCATAGAGAAAACTCCACAAGAAGTCTGGTTAAACAATTACGAGGTATACATTTATATTTTTAGTTATTAATCACAAACATTAAGTTCAATTGATTCTTTTTTCACTCAACCACTTGTCTAAGTGACAATAAACATAATAATTCTCATTATAAACTAATTTGAAAAGGTAATTTTACAATTAATAAATATACACCAATGTAAAATGTGTCCTTATGATAAAATAATTAAAATAGCTGTTGACAACTTTGGAAAGAAAACAAAGAATTTTGTTAATGGCAAGACCTAATAAAAAATCTGATGGGCTAAACTAGAGAAACTGACAAGCACAATTCCCCCCACAAGAATAATTTGTTACCAATGATGAAATTGAGAAATTAACCAGAATGAAAGTTGTGAGATTTATAGTGAAAGCCCTCTGGGTAAAATTAATTTCTTTATAACACAGTTTAAAGGCAAACAAAAGGAAATTGCTTGTGCCAGATGGGGTATGGAAGGCATTGTGAATGAAAATGAGCATCTCTTTTCAGCTTACAAATATTTGAATTAAGATGATACCATCATATCTAGTTAATGGAAAACAGTATTGATAGCTGTACAACTTTTAAAGATTTCCTCATTCCTTTTAAATGGACTTTGTCAACACAACAAAGTACTTTAAGCAATATATTAAGCCTGCTACTTACTCTCACAGCACATGTATTCTCCTTGAATTATTGTTTCAGGCAAAACAGGAAGAATACAATGGCTGGAATGCTGGGCTTAGAGTCAGAGAACCACTATGTAGCTCTTCTTCAGGTTCTATTGCTGAGCAGAAGGAGTCTAAGAAAGTCAACCAGTCTCTAAAGGACAATTTCTTCACTAGTAAAATTAAAACAGAAACACCTTCCCTTCTATCAGCTGAGTCTCATGAAAATTAAATTATATAATGGAGGTGAACATTTCTTGTAAACCATAAAGTATATGCATATAACCTTTCATTTTGTGGTTTATCTTTCTGGAATTAGTCTAGAAATTGTCTCAAATTTTGCCTCGTATTGTATCTGAACTGTTGGTTCACAGCTGCTGGCTTTCTTTTTCTTGTAACCTCATGTATTTTCATGCATAACATTTCAAATCTAATCATTGATGTTGCACCTGATGGTGATCTTGCTCTGCTCTATGCACCTATAATAGTTATTTAGCACTTATGCTATGCCACCATTTATCTTCATTGCCTATATCCTCTCTACTTGGCTGTAACATCAACTCTTGAATATTAACACTTGTACTAAAATGACTACTACTAATAGCTAACATTTATGGTTTACTGTATGCCAGGCACTGTACTAAGCATTTTAAATGGACTATTAAATTTAATAAGAAGCAGGAAACACATTGTGTTTTACAGTGGGATCACATAATACATTTATTATATAATATGTATTAACATTTCACACTTGGCCAGGCATTGTGGCTCACGCCTGTAATCCCAGCACTTTGGGAGGCCGAGGCAGGTGGATCACCTGAGGTCAGGAGTTTGAGACCAGCCTAGCCAACATGGTGAAACCCTATCCACTACTAAAAATACAAAAATTAGCTGGGCATGGCCTGTAATCCCAGCTACTCAGGAGACTGAGGCAGGAAAATCACTTGAACCCGGGAGGCAGAGGTTGCAGTGAGCCGGTGAGCTGAGATCACGCCACTGCACTCCAGCCTGGGCAATAGAGTGAGACTCTGTTGCAAAAAATAAATTAATTAATAAAAAAATAATAATTTCACACTCAGCAGCTCAGACTGTCCACATAACAAAAAACCAAGATACTAAAAAGATAAAGGAATATAAATTTATATAGGGTAAACATTTATCCTACCATTTTATTCAATGAGTTTGTGCCCTAAAGTAAGATTAAGAGTGAGATGGGAGAGGTGAATCTACTCTTTCTCCAGGTGAAGTCACTTCCCATATACCACTTGTTGTGTGTGCATCATGCTGTGGAACATATAATGTTTAAAGACAGATGCTTTTAGTACAGCACGGACTGTGAATGCAGGTTATATCTGTTACTAAACTAAAGAAACAGTTTAATTCTAGAAGAAAGCCTAGTTGTATTAAATGTAAGAGATGGTATGTCAGTCTCCAATGTGTTAACTTTCAAGAAATTTTCAAGACTAATTTGAGTCTGTAGTTTGCTCTATACATGTTGAGTTGCCAGTGAAGGGAAAATGTAATGACATAAGCTTAAATTGAGAAGGGGAAGGAGGCTTTAAATGTTTGAGCAGAGAGGGGAATGTGTGAAACGATTAGTAGTATGGTAGAGTTGGGGGTAAATGAATTATGGAAGTGTAGATTTGTCTGGCAACTGTAAAAATATGCTATGCATTTGCTACTTTGAATTTAAAGTGTGACAATTTAGCAAGATTGTGTGTTTTTCCCGGCCCCACCCCCGCCCCAGTAGGTTTAGCTGCTTAAGTGAAAGAGGAAGCAGGGAGAGGATTGCGATTAATAGGTTTTACCATATAAGTTCTTTCAGAGCAGAGGAGGGTAAAAAGAAATGAGCATATTTGTACAGAGGTTATTTTAATGCTGGGCCATAGAATGAAATCTAAGCTGAGTAAGAAGAAAGGGAGACATAGATTGAGGGAGTAGATACTGAAGAAATGGTAGGGTCAGTGTGTTGAATATAATCTGTGAGTGGGAGTATAAGAAGGAATTTGCTAAAAAGTCAAGAAGTATTTTTCCTAGAATGGGATGCTAGACATAAAAAAATATTGGAGCTGATGTTGTAATTGGTAATGACAAGCTTTAAGGTGTGACTATGGGAATGGGTTGTTGAGGATGGACAGATAAGCAACGTTTATTTCTCATGACTATGAAGACCATTATTAGTCATAGTTACTATTATAACTATGACTTTATTGTCCTAGCCCTTTGATATGGTTTTGGATCTGTGTCCCTGCCTGAATGGCATGTTGAGTTGTAATCCCCAATGTTAGAGATGGGGCCTGGTGGGAGATAACTGGATCATGGGGGTGGATTCCCCTCTGGTGCTGTTCTTGGGATAGTGAGTGAATTCTCTTGAGATCTGGTCATTTAAATGTGTGTGGCACCTTCCCCCCTTCCTCCTGCTGCAGCCATGTGAAGCTTCTCATTCCCCTTTTGCTTTCTGCCATGGTTGGAAGTTTCCTGATGCCCCCCCCACAAGCAGAAACTGCAATGCTTCCCAAACATCCTGCAGAACTATGAACCAATTAAATGTCTTTTCTTTATAAATTATCCAGTCTCAGACATTTCTTTATAGCAGTGCGAGAATGGACGAATACATCCTTCCATCCAGAGATAAACTTTGATGAGTCATAAAATAACTTTTTTACTGTCTATTGGGAATCTGGAGAAAAGATTTCAAATTAACCACTGGACTGCAAACTAACATTTATTTTCCAAGCCCACCCTGTCCACCACTGTGTCCAGTATCTCTTTGCTCAGTGGCATAGAAAACAAATTATAACCAAAATCTGCAGGACTGATTTCCTTTGTTATCCTTGGCCAACACTAACAGCTGATATTCTGTCAGTATGTACAGGTATGATCATATCAATTATTAAAGTAATGAAGGAATTCCATGCAATTTGACAAATTGTCATTTGCTATCTTAAGGCTTCCTCATGCCCATGGCTTAGGTAACCAAGCCCTTCTCTTGGGGCTACTCTGGTTCTCCCCAAGCTATAAGCAAAGGTTGAAATCTAGCCCAGAGAGAGCTTCCAAGATTTAATACTTGTGTGTCATCCATCCTGATTGACAGGATCAACTCTACCAACACCAAAAATAGAAGATCCTTGTTCTATCTACCCTCTCACTGCTCATACCTCCCCCACCACTGTGCTGTGCTTCTTTTCTACAGACCCATTTCTCCCATTCTTGCTTAACTTACTGACAAATCCTTTCTGCTGTGCCTTCAATTTTATTGATGACATTGAGAGCATTAGGCAGGTATTTCCTCTGTTATCGCCTACAAATTTATGATATTTACGATATTAGGAGTCACATTTAACAACTTTGCTTCAATTTTATAGTCGTCTATTTGAAATACGTATCTCTACCTGAAATTTGGATCCTATCTCTTCCGAATTCTTTAGGAATCTTGTGAAATCAATAATTTTCTTTCTACCAGTTTGTATTACCCCCCAAAAATACATTCTATTTTCTTCCACGTTAAAATAAAAGACCTTTCTTTGCTACACAGTCCTCACTAGACTAGATCTCACTGTCTCTATAGCCAAGCTTTTTGAAAAGGAGTCTCTTCTCACTGAAGAACTGGTTTCCTCACCTGCCAGTTCCACTTCAACTTACTGAAATCTGCCTTCTGCCTCTGGCACCTAACTGAAACTGCCCTCACGATGGTTACCAGTAGCTGCCAAAATCAACATTTTTCTTTCAGTCCTTACCATACGTTATTTGTACATTCAGCAGCAGAACCTGATGCTGTTGATTACTTCCTCTTTCACACGACTCTGTTCTCCCTTGATTTTGGGGTCATCACCCTCACCAGTTTATTGTCATATCTGGGCCAATTCTTCTCAGTCTCCTCTAGTTCTGTTCAAGCCCTGTTAGTTTTCTCCATGATTCCCTCCTCATCTTTCTGTTCTCCTACTATGTATTGATCCTGTGTGACTTAATTTAAATTTTTGTCACAAAATACCTCCGATGTGCTGTTGACTTTCAATGATGTATCTTTTCTCTTTTTGTCCCATTTGATATCAATCCTTTTTTGTGTCTTCTATTTATATGTTCTCTATTTTGTTTCTAAATTTCTCATGAATAAACTGTCTCATGAATATCTACGATTGCATCTTTCACTAACACCTTAATTTATATGTACTTGAACTGACTGATTTATTCTCTCCCACAAATTTGTATAATCTACAGTTATTTTTTTCTTCCTTAGTAAATGGCACCATCTTCTTCCTAACCTCTGAAATAAGAATTCTAGGACTTACATTATAATTCTGTGTCTTACTCATTCTTCTTCACCTCACAGTATTCGCTAAATAAACAAGAACTGTAGCTTCTTTGTTCTGATATCTTGTATCTGTATTGTTTATAACACTCATAGCTCATCTCCTTGCCTTCTGTAAGCCATTTTCACCCTGCCCTATCCCATTCTAGGGTATTATTTCATCAAATGAAGAGTATGACTTAATTCATTTATTCATAAAATATTACTTCATACAATAAACTAGACATCTACACATGTCTACTAGACAATGTTCATTATTTCCGTATGACTTGCCAACAGGAAAATTATGCCATAGCTTCCAATAGATTTCAGGATGAAGAGAACATAAGGGCCTTCACAATCTTGCTTTTGCTTGCTTATTCATTATTGTCATCGCATTCCCTCTACTAACTGCATTACCACACACTAATTAGTTGCCCCAATCATGCCTGCAGTTTCCACATAAGTGTGTGACTTATCCTGCTTTTGCCTGTCTTTTTCCATGAAACTCTATCTAACCACTTCGGTTTTCAATGAATGCCTAATAGATGAATTCCCTGCACAATGCTTTTGGAACTTAATCATCTGTTGTCATCTTTCATTTCAAAAAATGACATATAATTCTATGGCCACTTAAGATTCTAAAGATCCTGAGTACATGAATTTCATTTTTTTCTCTATACCACCTAATGTCATTTTAGGAGGTACTGAAATATATTTGTTAAAAATGCATAAATAATTGAGTAAATGAATAAATGAAAACACTGTCTTTGAAACACATCACCACGTTTATGATTTGTTAGTGATTATCTTGCCCCATCTGGTGACTGAATTTAAAAATCTGAATTCTAGTTCAGCAGGAAGGCATTTTAAAAGTCTTATGAGATTCCATGACTTTTTGCCGCAAACAGCCGTGAAACAAGGTCCTTTCAAACCTTTTGAAGAGCTAGAGATTTGGAGGTTCAGACTCACATCAATGGTTTGGTAGTTTTAGGATATTATTTTATCAATTGGAGAGCATGACTTAATTCATAAAATATTACTTAATACCTACAATAAACTAGACATATAAGAGTGAGCAAAGGAAGACTCAGTCCCTGCTCCAATAAAGTGTACAATCTTGTGGAAAAGACAAGTTTAATGTTTAAGTCATATAAATAATGTAAATTATAAATATTTTGAGCACTGCAGTGGAAAGACATATGGTGTTACAAATACTCATGAAAGAGAGATTTAACCTAGTCATGATGGTCTTAAAGGAAATGGTATTTGACCAAGGACCCACTTAACCTTTTTGAATCTCTGGTTTTTCATCTCTGGAGTGTAAAGAAAACCCTATTTTAATCCTTAGAGGACTGCTGTGGAGTTTGGATAAAATAATACTGTCATGTGCTGCATAAGAATGTTTTGGTCAATGACAGACTACCTATAGGATGGTGGTCCAAACGATTATAATACTATATTTTTATTGTAACTTTTCTATGTTTAGATACACAAATACCACTGTGGCATAGTTGCCTACAGTATTCAATACAGTAACATGCTGTATAAATTTAAAGCCTGGGAGCAATAGGCTACACCTTATAGCATAGGTTGGTATTAGGCTGTACCATTCAGGTTTGCGTGAGTACACTCTGTGATGTTCACACAATGACAAAGTTGCCTAATGACTCATTTCCCAGAATGTATCCCCATTACTAAGTAACAAATGACTATGTACATGAAAGGGTTTTGAAACTATATTATTTCCCCTGGATTTCTGCCTCCTCTATATGTCATATTTCCTTCTCTTTCAAATGAGAGTAGGGCTTTGTTGTAAGTACAAGTTACAGAGCTACAAAGTATTGATCATTGAATCAAATACTTTTCTTTTTTCATTTTTAATGTCTTTTAAATACAGATGGAGTCTCACTATGTTGACCAGGCTGGTATTGAACTCCTGGCCTTAAACCGTCCTCCCATCTCAGCCTCCCAAAATGCTGGGATTACAGGTGTGAGCCACCGCCCCCAGCCCAATGAATGAAATACTTTTATTTTTAAAGAAAAATAATTATACTGCCTGTGCCCTTCAGGTCTTTAGTTTTTCACTTCACATTTCAAATTTCCCAGGGATGGATTACAGATCATTATTGAATAGATGTTAATCAAGTGAATTAGCAGAAATAGGTAGCGAATCAACGGATTCAATAAACTTTGGCACATACTGTCTTATCTTAGACAATGTGGGTTTCTGGAAAAGTAGATGGTTATGTCAAGCCTCCATAGCACTGCTGTGCTCCACAACTAGGGCTTCCTAAGTGTCTCACTCTGTCTGTACCTGTATGTAGTTTTCCCTCATCATCTCTCCAGCATGGTGGCATTGCTAGCTAGATTTCCTACATGGCAGCTCAGGGCTGCAAGGGTTCATGCCTGGGAGAGAGGGAAAGCCTACTAGACAATATTCCCTGTTATGACCTAGCCTTGGAAGTCATATAACATTCTATTCATTAGAATTTGAAAGTGCATTTCAATATTGGTAAACACTACATAAGTTTAATTCTAAGTTACACTATTTTTTTCATTGATACAATTTTTAGAAGTTATTCCTAACACGGAGAAATAGCCCTATTTTCTCAATTCCACATAGGGGCATATAGAATAAAAATGAGACTTTTCTTTTTTTTTAATATGCAGTGTCCTACAAAGGAATAACAATTTAATTACATTAAACAATTCGTCTTTACTGAAAGAATACATGAAATTTGGATGCTTTAGCTAATCACACCAATAGATTACAGCTGTACATTTGAATTGTGGAAGGAAGACAATACTAAAGATATGAGCAGACGTAGTTAATTGACTGAAATCCTATTGTAATCTCAAAGTAAATTTTAAAATCTCCAGAAATTCTTTTCTGTATCTAAGGAAAACTTTCAAACTTCCATGGGAAAATTAAAATTGACCACTAAAATGTTATCTAATGATTAAACATACAAACAAAAATTCTGACTGTTTAGAGGAAGTGGGAAATATTACTTTGTTACAACTATAACAAATAACTAATTTTTATGTTTCCAGAAAAAAAGGAATAAATGATGGGTTTCAGTGACAAGGAGTACAAATTATGTATAGAAATGTCCATGTTTCACTTTTTACTTAGTAACAGAAACTCCAAATTTTAACTTGAGATAATGTTAACATTTATTGGCATCCTTTACAACTAGGTTCAGACATGTGACTAAGTGTGCAACTTCAGGGAAATTTGACTATTGGAACCAGGAATGCTTTTCTTTATCCTTTACTCCCAAAGATTGGTTAGAATATGGACTTGATTGATGAGCAAATGAGCAGCCATCTTCGAGAATTCGGCATCATATTACCTTGGGCTGGGCAACATGACAGAATGAGCCAGCTTTGCCAATTGTTGTGGGGCTGTCACGCTGGCAGTGTCCTTGTTGCTTGAAATTTTATATAGAGGATAAATAAATATTTATTTCATTTAAGCTACTGTTATTTTGGCTTTTTCTGTTATCTTCAGAAAAACCTACTCCTAACTGATAATGTTTTGTGTTTTTTTTGTTTGTTTGTTTTGAGACGGAGTCTGGCTCTGTCACCCAGGCTGGAGTGCAGTGGCGCGATCTCGGCTCACTGCAAGCTGCGCCTCCCGGGTTCACACCATTCTCCTGCCTCAGACTCCCGAGTAGCTGGGACTACAGGTGCCTGCCACCACACCCTGCTAATTTTTGCATTTTTAGTAGAGACGGGCTTTCACTGTGTTGGCCAGGATGGTCTCGATCTCCTGACCTTGTGATCCACCCGCCTCAGCCTCCCAAAGTGCTGGGATTACAGGCGTGAGCCACCGTGCCCAGCCGTGTGTGTTTTTTTTTAAGATGGAGTCTCGCACTGTCTCCCGGGCTGCTGTGCAGTGGCGCGATCTCGCTCACTGCAACCTCTGCCACCTAGGTTCAAGGGATTTTCCTGCCTCAGCCTCCTGAGTAGCTAGGATTACAGGTGCCTGCCACCATGCCCTGCTAATTTTTTTTTTCTGTATTTTTAGTAGAGGTAGGGTTTCGTTATTTTGGCCAGGCTGGTCTTGAACTCCTGACCTCATGATCCTCCTGCCTCGGCCTCCCAAAGAGCTGGGATTACAGGTGTGAGCTACCATGTCTGACCGTGTTTTGTGTTTTTAAGCACATGGTTCCTTCTTTCTCTCTTTCCTGCTTCTTGGTTGGTCCTCTCCTCTATATTTACCTTCACCCTCTTATTTTATTTATCTTTCTTTTACTACCTCTGTTTCTTTCTCTTTCTTCCCATAAATATCAATAACAGTAATAAACCATTATTTTGGTTGAATCATCCAATAGCAATGAGAGCTAATAGATTTTATGTTTCTTGTTCTTACTTTATAAAGCCAGAAAATACAATATTTTAGATGTATATTTTTTAAAAACAAATGCAAAATCACCTCATCCTATGAATTTTTTTTTTTTGACTGGTACTCCACTGAAGGATTTTACCCTCCAGTCAGTCAGAATTTCATGATTGACCAAGGTTTCCTCATCCTGGTTAAGGTCATATGAAGACTATATTTATGCCTTCAAAAATGTCAACAAATCAATGTTTTTTTAGGTTTATGATTAACATTATCTGTCTTGAGGGTCTGCTCTACAGCAGGAAACTCTATCATAGGAGTAATGGCTTAGAAGTAGAAAGTCTGTTAAAAACAAATATAAAACTCTCCACAGCTGGGAGTTGCCCTTTCATTTTTAGAAATTCATTCTTATTTCCATAAATGCAATAAAGACTTAGCCTCTGATCTCTAGTCATATCTCACAGGTTTTCACTAAAAAATAGCTGGAAGAAAATACATTTCTTATAATTTCAGCTACATTAAATTGTCATTTTAAGGTATTCAAAATGCAATAAACAGAATGCAATAAACCAGAGTACTTAACATCCATCCCCGCTGAACCCTTAGCCATTATCCTAGAACTAGCCTGGATTCCTGTTTTGCATCTTTATTAAGAGACCACTTTAACCACATGGTTAGGTGATGTACTAAACAGAATTGTATAGACACCTCTTTATAGATCAGCATTTTATGATCTCTCTCAATTTTCTAAAAATGGTTCTATTTTTTCCTGAATAATTAATTTCATGCAAATTATTACTTAATATTTTTTGAAGATGTGAATGACACTCTTGATCTCTTGGGAAAAGATTAAAAGCACTTTGTGCTCTATCCTTCTAAGGTTGCTGTAAAATGGTTATGGATTTTAGTTTGTAATGACTCTGGCTATAATTGAGAAATCCGTTTAATTGTATAAAATATTTTATTTTATAAAAAGACTACAGATTATGCCTCTAATATATATATACAGAAATACACAAAATGTATTGCTAAAACATATATAAGTATACACACACATATATGAAAAACCACAACGTATGCTGTTCTAAAAGTTAAAGCACAATATACTACACAATATAGAGTACAATACAATTACACTTACAATACAGAGTACACTTACAATACAGATTACACTACACAATACAGAGTACACTTACAATACAGAGTACACTATACAACACAGAGTACACTTACAATACAGAGTACACTACACAACACAGAGTACGATTACAACAGAGTACACTACACAACACAGAGTACGATTACAATACAGAGTACACTACACAATACAGAGTACACTTACAGTACACTACACAATACAGAGTACACTTACAATACAGAGTACACTATACAACACAGAGTACACTTACAATACAGAGTACACTACACAATACAGAGTACGATTACAATACAGAGTACACTACACAATACAGAGTACACTTACAATACAGATTACACTACACAATACAGAGTACACTTACAATACAGAGTACACTACACAACACAGAGTACGATTACAATACAGAGTACACTTACAATAGAGAGTTCACTACACAATACAGAGTACACTAAACAATACAGAGTACACTTACAATACAGAGTACACTACACAATACAGAGTACACCTACAATATCAAGTGTACTTACAATACCGAGTACACTACACAACACAGAGTACACTTACAATACAGAGTACACTACACAATACACTTACAATACAGAGTATATTACACAATACAGAGTACACTTACAATACAGAGTAAGCTCTTTAAAGACTTAACCCTCTTTCCAGGCTATACAATGCCTGGGATATTGAGACATGTTAACCACCTCTACCCCAATATTTGCTGTAGGAAAAGCTTAGGTGAACATACCTAGTAAATATTAAAAACTGCATACACATCTATTTTCTATGGATTTCCATTATATTATTTTGACTACTTTCCCCTGACACCTGACACACGGATTTTGGTGGCCCAAAGACAATGGTGGCAATGACGGAAAAATTAGAATTATGGGTTCTTGGTATTTTTCCTGCTTAAATGAATAGAAAATGAAATACACAAACAAAAACATAATATAACAGAAAATAATAACCCCCCCATGATATAAAGTTGTTATAAGGTTACAACCTAGGTATCAAACAAATCTTCCATTGAATCAACAAAATTAGCATAACTGAAAGCTGAGTGATACGGAATTATCATCCACTCAATCATAGCCCCAGGAACTGAGAGAGCACAAATTTCTTTATTTTTTTTTGTTTGGCTTGCTCCTGGGAATGAAGGGATAGAAAGAGAAGACACAGAGAAGTAAGGAAGTCTGCCCTGAATTTTCTTCTTCCAATGACTTAAAAATTATATATATGCCATGACTCTAGACTGCATACCTTTCCTTCAGATCCAAGCCTCTGGCTTATTTATTCTACTACTTGATATCTGTTAGATGTCTTACAGGAATGCCAAAATTAGTATGCAACAAATAAAACCTATCACCTTTTCTATCCTATTCCCACGATTGTCTCAATCTGTCTATCAAGTTAGCCCAATCCACCCCTATATTCATATTAAAAATCTAAGAATCATTTTTAGATCTTTTACTTTAACCAATATCAATTCCGTCCTAATGACATGTCAATTCTACATTCAGAATGCATCCAGAATCTGCTGCACATCGTCACCTTTTCAAATTCCACCTTAGACCAAGGCATCATCCTCTCTTTCTTGGACTTATTGCACCTGTCTCCTGTCTCTGCCTTCTCTTGCCACCTTCGCCATATCAACACACACACTTTATACATGGAAGCCAAAGTACTATTTTAAATATGCAAACTAGATTATATCACTGGCCTATTTAAACCTCCCCTGTGTCCAGGTCTTCAACTTAGTCTACATCTTGTAGTCTTGCTCATTATACTCCTGCCACCCTCATCTTTTCTGTTATTCAAATACATCAAGTTCTTCTCTACCTTGAGACCTCTGTTATTACGGTTTTCTCTGTAATGTTCTCCTCATTCCACCTCTTCATCTGACTGGCTCTTTTTATCCTTTGAATCTCAGTTAACATACTGTTTCTACAGAGATTCTTTTGCTAACTATCCTCTTACTTTCTCTCATGGAACACGTTACTTTCCTGGAAAGATATATAAAGTTTCAGAGCCAAGATCATGAGAACTAAGTGCATTGATTAGCTAGCTCACTTCTAAGCTTGCTAATTCCAGGATATCATTATATCTTAACCTCTCCTTTTCCTTGCTTGGATACAGATAGGTTGCACCCTCAACTAGCTCATCTTATAATTCCTTTTCCGGTGACAATGTAAGTGCTATTTTTGTTAACTTATTATAATTTTATTCTAGAATTTTCTTTCATCGGATATAAAAATCTCTCCTTTTACTTAATATTTCTTCCTTAGTTATCTTTTAAAAATGCTTCTAGCAAAGGCTCTCAGGTATTTGCTCTAAGAACACATCTGTTTCTCAGGTTCAAGGAAACTCAAACGCTTAAAAGGGAAACTAAAGTGTCACATACTTGAGATCAAATTGGTTGGATGTGGGTGAAACATGATACAATTTATTCAAATCTATTTGTTTATGCTTCACATCATTCAATGAAGGGTTTGAGGTAGTTTACACAATTAATTAATTTGATAAAATTATAATAAAATAAACAACGGCCCAGATATTTTCTACAGTTGTATTCCAAATTGGGCTCTGAGTTTTCTGGCAGAAAAGATGAAAGCAGAGATTGGATATGTTACACACTTCTTGTAATCAGAGAGAAAAAACAAAATTCTGTGATTCCTTAAAATAATTAAAGCCTTTTCCTGCACTAATTTCATACTGATCGTTCTTATAACGACCTTATTGATGAGAGCAACATAAAACAACAAACAACCAAAAAAAAAAAAACTATAACCGTAAAACAGTAACAACAACAATAACAGCAATGAAATCAATGTAGTGGCACTGATTCTGTGAAAGGTTAAGGTAATGAATTTAAAATATGTATGTTGCTAAAAATGATTCATTTTTTTTCAGGTCACATACAAAGACATTCAATTAATGTGTCTTGTGGTAGTAAACTTTTGACCAACTCTCAGCAATATACAATGTGTGCAATTGAAGTGCTTAATAAATGCTGAGCCAAGTTTTCAAAGTACCCATGCTCCACCTGGATTGTAAGTATTGCACTTTTGAAGGCTGCTATCTAATAATCTGCTACTTCATTGTGCTTAGTCTGATTCAGTATTGATTAAGTTCTCAGCTTTTCTGAGCTCACCACTCTTTTCTGTCAGTTGAAGATGATTGCCTCCAATTCTGTGCCATTTCCCAGGAAATGTATCCCATTCAAAATGCTGCCTGAACCAATTTCTTAGCATTTGAAGGCAGAGCAAAGGTATGCTATAATGAAAAAGGCATCATCTACAACACATTTTTTTTTTTTGCTCAAACAAGAACCTGTGAATTTATAGATTTTAGATGGAGAAAACCAATAAATGAAATTTTCTATATAAAATTATATCTGAAGTCCTGAAAAAATTCACTTGATTTTATAATTCATGATCAGAAATTACGTAAATCTCTCTACTTGACTTCTTGCCTTCTATGCTGAAATAAGGAAAGGACAAAAAGAACCACATACATTATTTTTTTTCTAGTTGTAGGATCATTGGGTTTGAAATTGGCAAACTCAGATTTTAGAAGTCAGTTTCTCTAAATAGCTATGTGTTCTCAGGCAAATAACTTTTTCACTCTAAGCCTCAATTTCTACAAGAAAATAGCTGAGGAGTTGAACTAGATCAGTGGCTCTCAGTTTTATCAAGGACAATATCCCCTTTTATAACAAATATTTCTAATGCCCAAGAAAGTAAAATACCATATATGTGCATATTTCAATAGGCAAATATTCACTGTTGTTTCCACAGAAGAACATACTGAAGTGGTCAGATAATTGTACTTTCTTAAAATGGATGTTTTGATTTATTAGACATGAAGTGATCAGAAATCATTTTATAGGAGTACAGGAAAATAGAAGAGAGATAAAAGTATATATTAACATAAGAAAATAATGATCAGTCAATTAAACACAGGTCAGAATTACTTGTATACAGTAGGGAAAAGAGAAATAAACTTAATGGAAGTATGTTAATATGCCAAGAAATGGGAAAGTGAATACAACAAGGGACTACAAAATAACTAGAAATAAAGTGAGCCATAGTTTTCGATGTAGCATCAAATAATTCTTTTTTATTACATGGGAAAGGGTAGTGATAGAAACAATATGCCCTCTATGGGTCTCTAATACTTATAAGGGTCTTAAAAACCATATGTTTTTGACATGCCATGGGGAATAGAGGGTGGATTAAAAGAGTAAACAATAATAAAGAGAATACAAAGAAGTTGTGTGATCAATCTCTGAAAACACTAGGAAAAGATTGAAAACACACTGGTACACACAAAATAAATAGTTTTTACACCTGTGCTGTAGTAGGATAATAATGGAATATTATGAAATAACTGATGTTAGTAAAATGCAGAGAGATCTCTGATTTTCGCATCTCTACCAAATTAATAATATTTGGTTCTAAGTTTCTTTTTTTAAATTATACTTTAAGTTTTAGGGTACATGTGCACAATGTGCAGGTTTGTTACATATGTATACATGTGCCATGTTGGTGTGCTGCACCCATTAACTCGTCGTTTAACATTAGGCATATCTCCTAATGCTATCCCTCCCCTCTCCCCCGACCTGACAACAGGCCCTGGTGTGTGACGTTCCCCTTCCTGTGTCCATGTGTTCTCATTGTTCAATTCCCACCTATGAGTGAGAACATGCGGTGTTTGGTTTTTTTGTCCTGCGATAGTTTGCTGAGAATGATGGTTTCCAGCTTATCATTCCTTATGGCTGCATAGTATTCCATGGTGTATATGTGCCACATTTTCTTAATCCAGTCTATCACTGATGGACATTTGGGTTGGTTCCAAGTCTTTGCTATTGGGAATAGTGCTGCAATAAACATACATGTGCATGTGTCTTTATAGCAGTGTGATTTATAATCCTTTGGGTATATACCCAGTAATGGGATGGCTGGGTCAAATGGTATTTCTAGTTCTAGATCCCTGAGGAATCACCACACTGACTTCCACAATGGTTGAACTAGTTCATAGTCCCACCAACAGCGTAAAAGTGTTCCTATTTCTCCACATCCTCTCCAGCACCTGTTGTTTCCTGACTTTTTAATGATCACCATTCTAACTGGTGTGAGAGAAGAATCAAATAGATGCAATAAAAAATGATAAAGGGGATATCACCACTGATCCCACAGAAATAAAAACTACCATCAGAGAATGCTATAAACACCTCTACGCAAATAAAGCTAGAAAATCTAGAAGAAATGGATAAATCCTCAACACACACACCCTCCCAAGACTAAACTAGGAAGGAGTTAAATCTCTGAATAGACCAGTAACAGGCTCTGAAATTGAGGCAACAATTAATAGCTTACCAACCAAAAAAAGTCCAGGACCAGACGGATTCACAGCCGAATTCTAACAGAGGTACAAGGAGGAGCTGGTACCATTCCTTCTGAGACTATTGCAATCAATCGAAAAAGAGGAAATCCTCCCTAACTCATTTTATGAGGCCAGCATCATCCTGATACCAAAGCCTGGCAGAGACACAACAAAAAAAGAGAATTTTAGACCAATATCCCTGATGATCATTGATGCAAAAATCCTCAATAAAATACGGCAAACCGAATCCAGCAGCACATCAAAAAGCTTATCCACCATGATCAAGTGGGCTTCAGCCCTGGGATGCAAGGCTGGTTCAACATATGCAAATCAATAAACGTAATCCAGCATATAAACAGAACCAATGACAAAAACCACATGATTATCTCAATAGATGCAGAAAAGGCCTTTGCAAAATACGTCTTTACACATAAAATGAAACTAGTTTATCAGGTTCAGATAACTATAAACAGATTTTCTACCTACATAACTATCTATCTAGGGCTACAGTTTCCAAAGTATGGTCCCCTGGATCAGCAGCATCAGAATCATCTGGGAACTAGCTAGACATGCATATTATCTGGCTCTGTCCTGAGCCCACTGACTCTGGAACTGGGGTGAGGACCAGAAATCGGTGCTGAACAATACCTCCAGGTGATTCTGATATAGGTTAAAGTTTGAGAACCACTGATCTTCCAGGAATACTTTCAAGTCCCATAGGATGTGACAGATGTCTTCATTTGAGGTAGCTGTCCTATACATTACAGGACATCTAGTATCTCTGATTCCCACTCTCTAAATACTGGTCACATTTTCAGTAACTGCAGCAACCAAAAAAGAATGCACCCACAGATTCCTAAAATGCTCTCTAGAAGGTGCTATTCCTCCTACTGAGAAACACTGGATTAGAAAATGGCCAGTCACATTCATGTAGGCAGCAGGAACTTAAGAGTCAATGGAATTTAGACTTGATAAGTTGAAAACTCAAAACATTTAGTGAGATTCCAATAGGACATTTGTCCGGAGGCTAAACTTGTGTTCAAACACAGACGTTGCTGAGTCTCATTCTTCTGAGGTTATTTGAAAGTATAACTTAGCAGGCAGAGTGGAAGGGTATATAGTGAAGCTGAAATAAATTGTAGCCTGAAATGTCTCAGGTTATTGCTTCAGATTTCAAGATTCTTCCCGAAAGCCCTAGAAGATAGCTGCTTTGCACCACTGGTTAGTTAAAATGGAGCAGATCATTAATTTCCATGATAGATTTGTAGGGCGGAGGATGTCAACCCTTATTGCTTTGTCAATGTTCCTCAGTCTCACCTAATACACGAACTTCAGAGAGTTCTTTAGTCAGACCCATGACAGATACAGAAAGACCCAACCAAGATTTTGCAAGCATAGTGGAGTTATATTATTAGCAGAAATTTAAACTAGCAACTACCATGAATAGAGTTTACAACAGCTAAAATTTCTTCATACTGAAAATTAGAACTGATTCCCAGATTAGGTTTAACATATTAGTCAGGGTATACCTTACAATTTTATTTTTGAGGTAAAATATTAATGAAAGTTGGATTGATATTTGTATATTTGTATTCTTGGTCAGTAGCAGAATACACAACATTTTAAATTATAGTGATTCATTGGTAATCTGTCTTCTCACATCATTTTTTCTTCCTTTTGGCTAATTTCCTCCCCTCCAGACAATTAACATAGAAAAAAATAATTTACATGAAGTATAGTCTTGTGAGTTTGATGCTAATCAAACAACTTGCTGATAAGAACAATCTACTTTTAAGACAAATTGCTGGAGTGACAGCTCTTTAATTGATCAACTGACCTCTTGACAGGATCTGAGAAGGAAAGATATCCTCCTTCAAATTTGTGTTCAGAGCTTCTGTGTCATTTTCTGAAGCTTTCATTATATGAATGTTCAGTAAATTTGTGTGTGATTTATGAAATCAATGTTGGTTTTCCTTTTCCGTAGTCTCTTCTTTTTTAGTGTTTATCAATCTTGACAATTCCCAGTTAAGGCGTAAGCTTTTCAGTTAACCAAGGAACTTGTTTTGAGTATGTCATCTAAAGTCAGGGCTGTGTCCCTTTTTTAGGTATTCCACAAACATGGACTGAGTACTAATGTGTGATCATCTCAGTGCTAGTGGTTAGTAACACAAAGATAAGTAAGACATGGCACAATTAGAAATAAGACAATGCCATATGCGCTAATGAAATTTAAGTGCAGAATATAGATGAAGCACGAAGGGGGATGGTTTGATTCATTCTGACTGATAATTTCAGGGAAGCCTTCAGAGAACAGATAACTTATGTACAGATGAAAAACAAATGTACTGGACCCAGATGATCAAGGTATAAATATCCTCAGACTGAACAGTATCTGTTCTGGAGCATATTATATCTTTCACATTCAGTAACATATGAATCCTAAAGATTTTACTCACTTTGTAAAATGTTTTTTTTATAATTCTGACTTTGTCAAAATTAATTTTAATTTTAATTTCTGCGGTACATGTGGGGATGTGCAGGTTTGTTACATAGGTAAATGTGTGCCATGGTGGTTTGTTGCACCTATAAACCCATCACCTAGGTATTAAGTCCAACATGTATTAGTTATCTTTTCTAATGCTCTCCTTTCCCCTTCTGACTTTTGGTAACCGAAAATAATTCACAATATATTATAATTTACTTGATTATTCCTCTATATTTAAATGTTTAGGGTATTTCCATTTTTTTTTCAATTTAAGAAAACTACCATGTACAGATTTCTTAAAGTTTTGTTTGTATCTCACCTTGGAAAGTGAGGAAAAGAGAACAGGTGTTATTCTGTGCAAGAGAAAGTGCTTACAGAACGTTATGTGTTACCATCACACATGGGAAAAGGGGTAAAATCATACGAATATGTGTTGTTAGAGAATATATAGTGACTCCGACTTACTTTCTATATATCACACAATTTATAGCTGGGAAAGACTATAACAAATACAAATACATGTGTTTTTGTCCAGCGAATTTATTTTTACTCTGTATAAATTTTGTTGTAATAAAATTAGGAAGTCCATAAATTTGTGCATTTTTTTGTTTTGTTTTGTTAGGGAAGGGGTCTTGCTTTATCATCCAGGCCAGACTGCAGTGGCACGGTCCAAGCTCACTGCTCTTGCCTCAGTCTCCCGATCTGGGTGTGAGCCACCACCCTCAGCTAGGAAGCTCATAGACTTTAGATATCAAAAGAAGATTAGGTGTCATGCCTATAACTAAATTTAAGTGTAGTCTGTATCTGAATCTAATATTTCACCTGATGGTAGATAAACTTAATTTGGACAATTCTAGGTAAAATTAGTGAATCTGGGTTTGTTTTTAGAGTCTTTAGTGTTATTTAAGCAAATTGATATTTCCTCCTCTTTACTTCTTATAATTGCATCTTAATATTGAGGGACCATCAGAGGAAGGGAGAGGTGGATATACATGGCATCAGGATATCAAGAGAAGGTAATAATGAACATATGCTGGCATCCACTGAAGCGTCCTGACTGGCCTTTGGCCATTATCATCCCTTCATATAGCATTTGCTGGTGTCCATCTTTACATCTGCCTGCAGCTGGGTTGTCCACTCTGCATCTGGGAAACCACTTTAGAGCCTATAGCTCTCTATCCCCAGTTAACTTCTTCATCTCTCTTAGAGACCTAGGGAAGGTGTGGGCCTTCCCTGGGGTCATGGGAAATTAGTAGTGTTGCTTCAGGCACTTCAGGCATGTGAAGTCTCAGGCAATCATCTCTACTGTGCCTATAATATGGTATGGTGGTATGTGAAACTCCTGTTATGGCTTCTGGGGGTACCACATGTATTGTCCATATTGCTATTTTTAAGAGGGATTTAATCGACCTTTTCTATTATTGGGTCTAGAATCTTGTGAGTCTCCTGCCACCTTCCTTCTTAATGCTAAGTTGGGGCAGGTTCAGGACTCTGTCTTAGAGAATTCCCACCCCACCACCGTACTGTTTTCACACTGCTATAAAGATACTACTTGAGTCTGGATAATTTATAAACAAAAGAGGTCTAATTGACTCACAATTCCACATGGTCAGAGAGGCCTCAGAAACCACAATTATGGCAGAAGGCCAAGGGGAAGCAAGGCATATCTTACATGGTGCCAGGAAAGAGAGAGAAACCAGGAGAAATTGCCACCTATAAAACCATCAGATCTCACGAGAACTCACTTGCTATCACGAGAAGAGCGAGGGAAATCCCCCCATGATCGAATCACCTCCCACCAAGTTCCTCTCTTGACACGTGGGGATTACAATTTGCAATGAGATTTGAGTGGGAACACAGCCAAACCGTATCAACCACCTTAAATGCTAACTTGCAGCAGGTTTAAGACTCCATCTTGGGGACTTCCAGCAGTGCCATCTCCTTGTCTTCCACTCACAACCCAGAAAGATTCTCATTGTTAAAAACTTCTTAGGTAAAAAACCAGTAGCTCAACAACCGTCCTCTCATATGTTTCTGTGTTTATAATTTGATCCTTAGTTTAGTTTAGTTGTTTTTTAAATTAAACTAGGAATGTCACACCCTTTCTGGATTTTTTCTCTTGAGGAATCTGGAGGTATTGGTTTCAAAAGCCTAAATGGACAGAGAATTCCTTACTGCTCTTTCCCTCCAAGTATAGCTACAAACCTGGAAATTACTCAAGGGGCGATTGAAAGAGAACTCTGAAAGGCACAGAGAGGAAGGTGAACTTGTTAGGGAACCCAGGATTGGAGGGACAACATAGCCACAGGGCAACTCCCACCCAACAAAATAAGACAACTCAGGTCTGGTGTTTCCAGCCCCCAACCTAGCAACAGAGGATGGTCTAGCTGGCTCATTCCTCACCCAGACTGACTGTATGCTGCAGACAACACCAGTAGAATAGGCAGTGCCTTCAAGGGTAAATCCACTGGAAGCTCTGCTGAAAATAATTGTCCAGGGGAAGTTCTCTCCTTCCCTGCTGGGCCTAAGACCCTTCTGTCACCCAGAGACACCCAGCAGCCTAGTGGCACTGGCCAGGGAGTTTTTCCACAATAAGCAGACAGGAAAGCAGACTTATCTTTTAGTTTCCTCATCCCAGGGCCAAGACTCTCTCCCCCACTGAGAGAGATGGGGGAAGCCATAGCGCACTGGCCATAGAGACTCTGACGCAATAGAGGCTGGCCTCTGGGGTACTCCTTATTCCTGTGGCCTTGAGATTCTCTTCCCCAAATCTGGGCAACATGAGAATCTCCTCCTCACTGGACAGTACCAGTGGAAGCCCCAGAGGTACCAAATCAACTGAGCCAACCACAGTCCCACTGCAAAGACACTGAAAATTACATTGCCATTGAAGTCACAGCCCAAAAATGTAGGCCAAGACCTGTGTGCTCAATTTAAATAGTATGACTGCTGATAAAATAAAAGACCTAAAGAGGACCCAGAATCTCCTAACATAATAGAAAAAATATTCGATGTACAATAGGAAGCCACCTGTTACACTAAAAGCCTAAATGGGGAGTCAGGGATACAGGAAGCATATGTGTGAATAAACATTGGTTCACAACTCATAGTATCATTTAACCAAATGAAATTTTTTCTTGGTATATTTTAGTTAAATCTGGTATACTTAAGTAAGTTAAAAAGTTGAATCTGTCTTAATTAGGTCTACATTTTTCTGAATAAACCACAAGTGGAAAGAAGCCAATGACAGATAGATACCTCCTTAAATCTCACTTCTCATTTGTCCCCTTTCCCATACTCTAACTTCTGATGTTACAACCTTGCAACAGAAGGGACGGGGAGAAGTAGGCCATGCTATAATTGATGAGAGTGATAGACCAGGGTGAGGGAATACCCTAAATGCTCTGAGGCCTGAACTCTGCTACATGGGTTTGTCCAGTGGCATCTTATCTATTCTGATGCACAACCCCAACCACATTCATTCCAAGGGAAGATGTCTGAAGGCAGAGGTAAAATTCTGCCCTAGCATCCAGGTTCTGAGTAATCAGACAGTTGCTGCCTTCTCTCTTCTCACTTCTCTCCTCCCCACTCTTCTTCTCTCTCCTCTCTCCTCACTAGTGTCTACTTTGGTTGAACACTATGGCTTATTAGAGACTGCAGAGGCACATGAATTGGAAGGCTCACTGATGATAATTTTCATTAGACAAAATATTAAGAATAACTTTGTTAGGTACAAAATTAGAAAAAATATTTAAGGGCTTTGATGTATATATATATGTTTGTGGTTTTAGTTTGCTCTATTTTCTAAATTTAGGTATTTGCATTTTACATTGTTGTGTTGCTGTTGTCGATTAGGCAATCTAGAAGTTATCTTAATTTTTTTCCCAAATGAGGTCTTGATCTATGGTTTCGTTTGTATTCAAACATTTTAATTACTACTGTTATCTTTTAAATAATTATATTCTGCATTTTAAAACAATTTGATTTGTTTCCTTTTTTACATTTTTAGTTAGATGTTTGTTTTATGTTCATGCTTTCTTTTTTAACATTGAAAACATTTAGGGCTTCAGGAATACTGAATTTTTGCTTTGTAGTATTCTAATTTTTATTATTCCTCTGATTCTAATTTTCTTTTTTCCATTAGTTCTCATTACTTATTTAAAAAATTGGATTTAAAAAACGATTACTATTTTTATTTAATTATCACAAAGTGTGGTTTATTTAATTTATATTATTTATTAAAATTTTAGTAGAGACTTAATATATACCAATTATTCTAAATTTTCTGTGGAAGTTGGCAATAATATATAAGGTGTCTAATGAAGTATATTCTCTTTTCGAGGGTAGCGTGTTCACTATTCTTCTGAGTCAACTTTATCATATTATTTTTCTCTATGCTCTCAGGTAGCTCATAGGCCTTTAACTTCCCTAGTTTTCAGGGACTGTCACTTAAAAAAACAGCCTATGATAGTTTGAACCCCCCTCCACTTGATGAGCAGAGATTTGCATCTTTTGGGGGGTTCTCATTTTCAGACATTGATGATCGGAGGGAAGGAATGAAGGTATGTCTCCAGGTTTAGATATACCACAGTCCAACCTGTTGTTTCTTGGTCACCTTAGCCAATCCCCTTGTTTCTGACAACTGTTACACTTTTTATAGATCATCATTTCTCACTAGTAGTTGCTATTTTACACAGCCCCTCTTCCAAAGCATAGCTAAAACCAAATTGTAACATATAACAAAACAGACTCATGGTTGTGTTAACTTTTCTAGGGCTGCTGTTACAAATTACTGCCAACTTGGTGGCTTAAAACCACAGAAATATATTCTCTATAGTTCTGGACGCCAAAAGTACAAAATCAAGGTGCCAGGAGGGTCACACTCTCTCCAAAGGATCTAGGGGAAGGATAATTTTTTCGTGCTCTACCAGCGTCTGGCATTCCTTTGCTTGTGGATGCACTGCTCCAATATCTGCCTCCAGAGATTTCCTCTGCTTTTTGTTCTCTGTGTATCCCTTTTGGTCTCGAATAAGAATACTCCAATTAGATATATGGCCCACCTGAATGTAGTGTGCTCTCATCCAGATCCACACCTTGATCACACCTGGAAAGACCCTATTTCCAAACAAGGTTATGTTCTGAGATTCTGGGTAGACATCAAGTTTTGGAAGACATTATTCAACCCACCATAATTGGTATGAGCAGAAGAAAATTATGATGGATAGAAGAAAGGGAAAAAAAACTAAACACGGGCCGGGCGTGGTGGCTTACGCCTGTAATCCCAGCACTTTGGGAGGCTGAGGCAGGCAGATCACGAGGTCAGGAGATCAAGACCATCCTGGCTAACACGGGGAAACCCCATCTCTACTAAAAATACAAAGAAATTAGCCAGGTGTCGGGCATGATGGTGGGCACCTATAGTCCCAGCTACTTGGGAGGCTGAGGCAGGAGAATGACGTGAACCCGGGAGGTGGAGCTTGTAGTGAGCTGAGATCATGCCACTCATGCCACTGTACTCCAGCCTGGGCGACAGAGCGAGACTGTCCCCCCACCCAAAAAAAAAAAAAAAAAACTAAACACAGCATTCAGAGTTCAAATGCATAATGTTATGTATGATGCTAATAAAATATTTTTCTCTCTAAAATATCTACAGGCTCAATTAAGATGTGGATTTGACTTATTAAATATTGTCAACAACAGTAAAATAAACCAAAAAGGAGGAATAGAACATAAATGGAATTACTAGGCATCACATCTATACATACATTCATAGTAAATATGTATTCCACTTTAGATAATTTGTATTTAGATATTTATTTTGTTCCCTCTCATGTTTGTACGCCCATCTAGGGAAAAAACCATGCCTCATTCATCTTTGCCCATTAGAAATTTTTGTATTCTTCAAGTGCTCAAAAGCTATGTCTTTGAAATTTGTATTAACAAATATAATACAGTAATAGTGCTAACAAGTGCAATACTAGAACAAGTGCAATACAACCTCAAATCTATGCTAAAATAGAAAAGATGGAAATCTGCATGATTTTAACAGCAAGTAGAGGAATTTTATCTCAAATAAACTTAATCATAAGTGCTTTTATTATTATTTTAAAATCTCTATTACCAAAAGCAGAGAGATATAAAAAGCTTTGCAACTGACTGGTAGAAAGACTCTTTCTTCTCTCCACTCTGTAATCTATAGAGAATCTGCATTTTAAGACTGATTCCCCTTGTGGTTGTCAGAAAATTGCCAGAAGCAGTTGATAATGACCTCTTAGAACCTCTCTCAGCCTTCCCTTTTAACAGGTAAAGGAACTAGTCCCCAAAGAAATTAACTATTTGGTTCATAGACACATTAATTCATTAATTTAAAAATATTTATTTAATGCTAATATGTGTAATATATTGTTCTGAGTGCTAGGGATGGAATGGTGAAATTAAATAGACAAAACTTCTTACCCTTGTAGGGATTACCTTTTAGTAAATGCAACCAGTGCTGTTGATAAAGCAAATTTGTGGTGTGTAAAGATGGTTTAGGATGGCTTTTCATAATATGGTATAAAATAAGTTCTTTATAAAATGCACAAAGATTATAAGAAAGTATTTTAACTGATATCAATATTATTGGGCCTGTTTGAACAAGTTTTAAGTTGCAAAACTTTGTATCAACTCACTTAAAATTATAGCTATTACTTTAGCCATAGTTAAATTAATGCCTCAATATTTCACACCAATCGATACAATAAATTTATGAGCCATTACAGCCCAGTGGCAACTCTTCTTTAGAGTAATAATGACACAAGCTATTCAAGTAACCATTCTACCCAGGATGATTAATTTGACAGTAAAAATAAGCTTAGTTGCCAGTGCATCATCCCTATCTACCTAAGTCCTCCCCCAAACCAAACCAAACCAAACCAGAAACAACAAACATGTTTTCAGCTAACAAATCTGATAAAGGTGTAATGAGCCTCTTTGTTGATTGTTTCATTTGATTTCATAGCAACATCTAGTCATCTCCACCCATGTATAATTATCTATTGGCACCTCATTTTTCTCTCTGATGAAGAAAGTACTATAAACAAATATTACTAACTAAGGCTGATTTAATTTTTTATGTTGCTGAAAGGATGGTGTGATAAAATACAGTAAGAATTGACTTTGGAGTTAGATGGTACTATTTTCAAATTGTGGCTCCAGTATTTTCTATTTGTGTGATTTTTGGGAAAGGTACTGAAGCTTTCAGAACTTCAATTTCTTGATTTAGAAAGTAGAAATTGGTGGGAAATATGATTAGATGCAATTAATATATAGGAAAATAAAATAGCTGAAAGCTTGGGACATTGGAGGCATTCAATAAATTTTTTTACGGGTTTTAAAAATAATCTTTATTTTTAAAAAGTTAATATGTGCAACATAGGAAACTGAAAAACACAAGAAGCAAAGAACAAAGTCATTCACAATCGCAAGCAGTTTATACTTTGACATGTTCTTCTAGGTCCTGTGGGTGTGTAGGCACAACATCCAATTTTATGGGACTCAGATTGTACAGTATGTATCCTGCTTTTTCACACATCATGAATATTTACCAATTCAAAATCCCAAAGCTATATGAGTATTTTGATAACTAAGAATATACTATACCAACTCAATCTGTTAAAAAAAATGTAATCCTGCCTTTCTTGGGACAAAAATTTCATACAAGATGAAAATGGCAACACGCCTCTAGATAAAAGCATTGGCAGAGTTCCGATTTAAATACTGCATTCCCTTAATGCTCAACTTAAAATGAAACATACAGCAACACAATACACTAAGTATAATGTTTCTAAGATAATTCATTAGCAGATCTATACCATTGAAATATTAGCAAGGTATATTTCCATTAAATTGCTTCAAGTATTCCTATAGTACAGCCAAAAAAGATGCACATACATCAATGGCTATTGTCAAAATGTAAATATGGACACATCTGCATACACCTCTCCTATATACTTCCTTCCGTCCCTCTGCTGCCAACCTAATGAACAAGTCCTGACATACACCGCTCAGAGGTGGTTAAATAATTCCATGTCCAAGATGCATCTTTTCTATCAATTATAACAAAGGTATTTACAAATTGGCTAATTCACTAGCTCTAGTTTTTATCATATATTGTCACTCCAGACATCCATAAAGTTTAGATATTGCAAAATAACAAACTTTGTCCACAATAAACACAGGGAATTTACTAAAAATGCTCATATAGACCTGTGGTTATCATCTAAAACCATCTTGTAGACATGGAGATACTAGCAAAGAGCCCTTCTCTTCACCCTTCCTCTTCTCCCTCTTCCACCATCCCCAGTGGCTATGTATAGGACGTCTAGCTCCAGAAGGTGGACTAATAAAGGTCACTCACAGAAGACGGACCTTCCTAAAAACTAACAAAAGGACATTTATAAAGGGATTGTTTTACTACATCTAGTTTTAACATACTTTGAGCAGTAGGACTTGTTTATCCTTTAATATACAATATTAATTAAAATACACATATAGAACAATGGCCAGACCATCTGAACTAATCTAACTCATGGGCTCAGAACCCTTCTCCCTGCATACCTCCTCCTCCCTAACCCATCGCCACCCAACGAATAGTCAGCATATGCTTCTAAGCATCAAGTTTAACAATTCCATTCCCAAATGCAACCACTCCTACGAAATAATGAAAGCAAATGCTGAGAGGGGTGTTACTTTAGCCCTTTACTTTTAATCCATGTAGTGCACTTTTAAACACCTAAAAGGACTAGATGTTTCAAAATTGGACTAAAGTTTTCCATTATATACACAGTAGCACTGAATAAATGGTGCATATACATAACACAGACTCTGAGTCTTCTAAATAGGAACATTCTGGCCCAGAACCCTTCCCTTTCCGACCTCTACCAACCCCAGAGACAGCTATAAGCCTTCTGTAATGCTTAAGGGGGATTTTAACAATTTCGCTTCAGTGTTTTTAAGACGTCTTCCCCATGAATTTTAACACAAAGTGTACTCAATGTATTAGTTTACTAACTCTACTTTTGTCATACACTGACAATCCTTTAACATCGACTAGATGTAAATTAGGATTCCTTTGTCCGCTTATATACACTATATACACAGCACAGTAAATGAAAATGCAGACATAAGGGACAATGGTCAATGGGCATCATCATAAACACACTGGTAGAAAGCCCTTTGCACTTTGTGCTCCTCCTTTCCTATGAACCAGCACAAATATAATAATGTGTACTGCTCAGAGAACTGATCAATTTCCTTTCATATCAAAAGGATAGCTACAAAATGTGTTATTTACTACCTCTACTTTTAACATACTTTGTGCACTTCTAAACATCTAGAAAGACTACGTTTCTGCCTCTACTATATTTACTGCCTCTGCTTTTAACATACTTTGGGCACCTCTAAACATCTAGAAAGACTTACGTTTCAAGTAAGAACTTAAGTTTGTCCACTATGTACACAGTAGTGTTGAATAAACTACACACATGTAACAGTGGTTACATCTGAAAGTGTCTTCTAAATAGGAGCATTCTTGTCTAGAATCCTTCATTCCTACCAACTCCTCTCCACCACCAACCTGGTGGATATAGGCATATGTGTCACTTAGAGCTGGTGTTATCATTTCACTTCCAAAAGACCTTTTCAGAAGACAGCCTTTCTATGAATTTTAACAAAGTGTACAAAATGTGTTAGTTTACTAATTCTACTTCTCTCACATATTGGCAACCTCTTTAATATCTAGAGACTAGATATTATAAAATTGGGACTCATTTGTCCAGTATATACACAGTATAGCAAAGTTGAATGAAATATAGGTAACATATAGGCAATGGATTAAGCTGAAATTTTCTAATAAACAAAGGCAAAACACCTTTTGCTATTTCTTCCCTCTCATCTACCAGGTAGTTCAACAATTCCACTTCCAAACAGCATTTCCTATCAGTTTTTAAAAGCTGTTTACAAAAAGTGTTATTCTGCTCCTGCTTTTAAATACATCAAGCACTTCCAAATATCTAGAAAAACTAGATATTTCATATAACTTGTCCACCACGTACACAGCACTGTTAAATAAAATTGCACACATGGAACAATGGTTATCATCTGAGGTATCTTCTAAATGTGAACATTTTGGCCTTGAATCATTCCCTCCTCACTTCCTTCTCTCTCTGACTTTAATACAGTGGACAAGAACAGGCACGTGTAACACTTAGAGATGGTTGAACAAATTCCTATGCAAAAGTCATTCGCAGAAGACAAGTTTTCCTATGAATTTCAACACAAAAGCATACAAAATACGCTAATTTTACTAAATACTTTGTCATACAGTGGCAACCTCTTTAACATCTAGAGACTAGATGCTGCAAAATTAGGACTCACTTGTCCATTATATACACTATATACAGAGCAAAACAAAATGCACAAAAGATACAGAAAAACGGTGTCTGAAAACGTCCAACTATGAACACACCAGCGTATTACCTTTTGCAATTTCTTCCCTCCTACGTCCTGTAAACCATTGAACAAATATAGACAGCACTATACTTCTCACAAAGGTGGCTTCACGATTCAATTTCCAAAAGATAGTATTTCCTATGAATTTTAGCAAAAAGATATTTACAAAATGGTATTTTACTAATGCTACATTTAACATTCATCAGGCACTTCTAAACATCTAGATAGACTAGATGTTTCAAGTAAGGAGTTAATTTGTCCACTATGTACAAAGCAGTCTTGAACAAACTGCAAACATGTAACAACAGTTATAATTTGAAAGAATCTTCCAAATATGAACGTTCTGTTCTAGAACCCTTCCTATCTCCATCAACCCAGTGGGCAAGAATGCTCAAATCTTCAGAGGGCAATCTTTCCTAGGACTTGTCAAACAAAATGTACAAAATATATTAGTTTACTAACTCTACTCTTGTCATACACTGGCAACCTTCTTAACATCTAGAAAGACTAGATGTTGTAAATTAGGACTCATTTGTCCTTTATGTACACTATATACACAGAGAAGTAAAACAAAATGCACAGAAAGAGATGATTCATCTTGCCTGGCTGTAGGCAGGGTGGCATAGAGCTCTCTGCACTTCCCCCCTTCCCTCCCCTGAACTAGTGCACAAACACATACTCAACAGGTGATTTGGCCATTCCCCACCAAAGCAACATTTTCTATGAATTGTAACAAAAAGATATTTACAAAATGTGATTTTACTACCTTTAATTTTAACATATATCAGGCACTTCAGAACATCTGAAAAAATAGACATTTCAAAAAAGCTTAGCAATGCCAACTATATATACAGTAGTGAGGAATAAAATGCATACAAAACAATGGATAGAATATGAAAATGTCTTCTAAATATGACCAGTCTGTCATAGAACCTTCTTCTCTTCCTTCTCAGGTCTTCCAGCTCCATGTCATCCAACCCACTGAACAAACATGGACGTATCGCTTCCAGAGGCTGTCTAACAACTCCATTTCCAAAAGTCATCTCCAGAAAACATTTATTTTGTATGACTTCCTTTAAACAAATGAGAATTTACAAGATGTGTGATTTTCTAACTCTATCATATGTCGGGAACCTCTTTCCATCTAGAAGGGCTAGATGTGACAAATGTCTTCTATTAAAAGGCTGGGGTGGATTTGAGAGCAGGTTTTTCATATTATATACACAGGCCTTCCATAAACGGCCAGTAAATCTTCCCAAAGGTTGGTGGGCATTTCCAATGGGCCAAACATGGCCTGTCATTCTACCATTTCTCCCTTCCAACAGCAAGATCTAGTAGAATGAAGACCGGCCGCCCCATGGCCCCTAACCTTCCACCTGTTGTTCGGGACTTCGCTCACCTCCCAGGCCCCTTAAGGCCTTTGTCCGTACATTAAGGCCTTTGTCTAGGTAGGTCTCGCCCAATGGGGACAGAGCAGTTGCCTGGGGTTCTGGATCTACAGGGTTCCGTGGCCTGAAGCAACAGCTGAGCCTGCGTGGGTCCCTAGGCTGCCTTCCGGTTCCTCCACGCCCTAACGGCTTCCACCGCCCGGCGTTTGGGTGGCCGCCATGCTTCCAGGCCCGCCACTCCTGCCGTCACCCAAAGGCGCTGTGTCCCAGCGGCTTGGCGGGCCCGGCAGGCTTGGGCTGGGAGACCTGGCGTTGGGTGGGGTCCTGGCTGGGACTAGCCGCCGCTGCCATCAATCACCGAGGTGGGGTGGGGAAGAGAGGTTCGCCGCGGCTTCAAGGCCTGGGTCCGGCCAGTGGGCAGCCACAGCGGAGGCCTCAGGTGTCTGCAGGGCAGAGGGCGCGGCCTGTTCTGGGGACCTCCAGCTCACCCACCGGCCCGTGGCCGAAGGGCCTGCAAGGCCCTGACGGAGCGGGCCACACTCTGTGTCTCTCCAATAAATCTTAGTATAGCTAAAATTCTAATTAATGTAATGAATGTAAAAAACCCACTATTAAGATACTGATTTAGCCAACAATCAATTTTGATAAATCACTACTATATTGTTGCTTTTTAAAGGCCGTCATCTGAAAATATGAATTCAAAATAGGAGAGTATCTTTGTCCACTCATTTGTAAAAAGACAGTGTAGTAGCAGAGTGGAAAAACCAGCAGAATAGAAATTAAGAAACTTCTAGTCTCAGCAAGGCCACTTTGTATTTGTGTGACATTGGGCAAGTCAGGTAGTACTTTAACATGACCCCATATATGTTCCCTGTTTTCCTGCCTAGGTTTGCCTCATGTCACTTTCCCCTCTATCCATTGTTGGAATGGGTTAGCCTGTCTCCCACCTAAAACCTTTCTAAAGTGATGCCCAGCCTTCTTTCTTTTACTTTTTGCCTGGGTAACTCCCGATCATCCTTGTGATTTCAGCTTCAAAATCCCTTCCTCAGAGAAGGCTTTCCTCACCTTACAATCTAAATTATACCATACTGTTATTTATGATTGCACCCTTTTCTTCATAGCATTTGTTATAGTTGGTAGTATAACATATTTAAATCCTGTTTCCTTTACTGGATTTAAGACCCATGAGCACAGAATCCATGTTGATTTTATCATAGCTATATCTTTCATGCCTTTATTGTCTACCACCCAGAAAATTCTCAATAAGATTTTAAAACTAAACTCTCCAGATCTTGATTTCCTCCTCTGTAAATAGTGAATAATAATCGCAGTGTTGTTGCAATCAATATGAGTTAATATATATTTTAGAAATAGTAATCCAGTATGTTATTATTTGAATAAACCAGTTTTCATTACTAATAAACTAGTGTATCTCAATATAAAAGTTGAAGGAAGACATTTTATAAACATACTTTTATATAACTATGAAAACACTTTTAAAATACACTGGACAATGCACAATTCAAAAGCTTTGGATTCAAAGTGGGCCTGCCAAACGATGGATATTTCCTGTGGGACTGTTACCAGTCTTTCAATTGCAGTCCTGATTGAGAATGCTGCAGTTGGAAGAAGTGATTTGCAATGACAAAGGAATACTGGTTGAACTCTGATGAGTAGACTTATCATGTGTGGCAGGAAGTAAGGTTATCTGTGTCCAGGAAACAGATGGAAACCCATAGACTGCTTACTAAAGAAATGAATTCAGGAGATTAGAAAGTCATACCATTTACTTTTGAGGGGAAATTATTGGCAGAGTTTTCAGTAATTTGGCTTGTCATCCCCAACATCTGTTGCCTTTGCCGTTACACCACTTAGCTCCTGATGACAAATTGAACAAGATCAGAGTGAGTGCATGATAACTAATAAGGATCTTCATGGGTAAAATCAGTTAACATCAAAAACAGGCCAGTGGCATTAGTGTATGCAGTTTCCTGGTAGTAGTCTCTTCATTTTTACTATTCTTAGATAATTCTTTCACTCCTCAAGGATTCCTACTTGTTTCTATGCCTTCTAGAAAAGACTTTAATTATAGTATCTTGCTTATAGAAGTGGCCCTAAAAGAAACACATATGTAATACAATTATAAGAATATCTGATATATGTTTTCTGATGTAGGATTATCAATCACAGTCATATCTGTAATGAAACTGGAAAAAAAACTACACAGAAAAGAATTCAAAATGATTTGGCACTGCCTTCTGCTTGGCCCATCTGCTGTTATTTTTTTTCCCCTACTGGCGAAATGTTAGACAATATTTCAACTTAGCATCTCATAGGAAGTTAAACAACAGACAAGATAAACTATATTAAAGTTCCATTTTTTTAACTCTGTATACTGTTTTGTCTTTCTCCCTTCAGTCAAAAGCAAGGTTAAATAGATCATTATGCTTTATTTGATTCAGTGTGTTTCATTCCTTAGAAAAAATATTTTACATATCTAGCTTTCCTTTGTACTGTGTAGTGGATAAATTGGAGTTTTGTTCCATGGACAAAGAAACTGATATACAGTAGTCCCCCCTTATCACAGGGGACTTTTTCCAAGACCCATAGTGGATGCCTACAATCACAGATAGTACCAAACCTTATATAGGCATACCTCATTTTATAACACTTCACAGATTTTGCAATTTATTTTTGACAATAAAAGATTTATGGCAACCCTGCATCAACCAAGTCTATCAGGGTTATTTTTCCAATAGCATGTGCTTACTTCATGTCTCTGTGTCACATTTTGGTAATTCTCACAGCATTTCAAACTTTTTCATTATTATTATATCTGTTATGGTGATACTTGCTGATCTGTTGATGTTACTATTGTAATTATTTGGGATACCACAAACTACACACATATAACATGGCGAACTTAATCCATAAACGTTGTGTGTGTTCTGACTACTTCACCAACCACCTATTGTCCTGTCTCCCTCCCTCTCCTTATGCATCTCTGTTTCATGAGATATGACAATATTGAAATTAGGACAATTAATAACCCTACAGTGACCTCTAAGTGTTCAAATGGAAGAAAGAGCTGTATCTCTCTCACTTTAAATCAAAAGCTAGAAATGATTAAGCTTAGTGAGGATGGCGTGTTGAAAGCTGAGATTGGCCAAAAGCTAAGCCTTTTGAACCAAACAGTTAGCCAAGTTGTGAATGCAATGGAAAACTTCTTGAAGGAACTTAAAAGTGCTACTCCAGTTTTAATGGTCTGGATAGAAGATCAAACCAGCCACAACATTCCCTTAAATCAAAGCCTAATCTAGAGAAAGGCCCTAACTCTCTTCAATTCTATGAAGACTGAAAGAAGTGAGAAAGCTGCATAGAAAAGTCTGAAGCTAACAAAGGTTGGTTTATGAGGTTTGAAGAAAGAAGCTGTCTCGTAACATACAGGTGCAAGGTGAAGCAACAAGTGCTAATGCAGAAGCTGCGGCAAGCTATCCAAAAGCTCTAGCTAATATAATTGATAAAGGTAGCTGTGCTAAACAATAGATTTTCAATGTATGTGAAACAGCCTTATATTGGAAGACGATGCCATCTAGACTAGAAAGAAGCCAATGCCTGACTTCAAAAGACAAAGGGCAGACTGATTTTCTTGTTAGGGCTAACGACGATGGTGATTTTAAGTTGAAGCTAATGTTCATTGACCATTCCGAAAATCAAAGGGCTCAAGAATTATGCTAAATCTACTCTGCCTGTGCTCTATAAATGGAACAACAAAGAATGAATGACAGCACATCTGTTTACAGCATGGATATTTTAAGCCCACTGTTGAGACCTATTGCTCAAAAAAGTTCCTTTCCAAATATTACTGTTCATTGGCAATGCATCTGGTCACCCAAGAGCTCTGACGGAGATGTACATGGAGATTAATGTTGTTTTTATGCCTGCTAACAACATCCATTCTGTGGCCTATGGATCAAGGATTAGTTCTCACTTTCAAATCTTATATAAGAAATACATTTGGTAAGGCGATACCTGCCACAGGTTATGATTCTTCTGATGGATCTGGGCAAAGTAAGCTGAAAACCTTCTGGAAAGAATTATAGCATTCTAGATGTCATTAAGAACATCTGTGATTCATGGAAAGAGGTCAAAATTTCAACACTAACAGGAGTTTGGAAGAAGTTAATTTGAACCCTCATGGATCGCTTTGAGCAGTTCAAGACTTCAGTGGAGGAAGTAACTACGGATATGGTAGAAATAAATAACAAAAGAACTAGAGCTAGAAGTGGAGTCTGAAGATGTGACTGAATTGCTGCAATCTTATAATACAACTTGAATGGATGGAGAATCGTTCCTTATGGATGAGCAAAGAAAGTGGTTCCTTGAGATGGGATCTACTCTGGGTGAAGATGCTGTGCATATTGTTGAAATGACAACAAAGAATTTAGAATATTTTATAAACTTAGTTGATAAAGTGGCAACAGACATTGAAAGGATTGACTCCAATTTTGAAAGAAGTTCTACTGTTGGGTAAAATATTATCAAACAGCATCATATATGACAGAGAACTCTTGTGAAAGGAAAAGTCAATCCATGTGGCAAACTTCATTGTGATCTTATTTTAAGAAATTGCTACAGCCCCAAAACAAAACAAAACAAAAAAGAAATATAATTTGTAATGACTTCTGGATTCTGGCAAAAAAAAAAGAAATAAAGAAATTGCCACAGCCACCCCAATCTTCTGCAATTTCTGTCCTGATCAGTCAGAAATCATTAATGTTGGGGCAAGACTCTCCACCAACAGAAGATTAGGATTCACTGAAGGCTCAGATGATCATTAGCATTTTCTAGCAATGTAGTACTTTAATATTAAGATATGTGCATTGTATTTAGACATAATGCTATTGTACACTTAAAAAAATTTATTTTTATTTCGATAATTTTGGGGGTACAGGTGATGTTTGGTTACATGGATAAGTTCTTTAGTGGTGATTTCTGAGATTTTGGTGTACCTATCACCCAAGCAGTGTACACTGTACCCAGTGTGTAGTTTTTTATCCCTCACCCACCCCATGCCCTTTCCCCTGAGTCGCCAAAGTCCATTGTATCATTCTTATGCCTCTGCATCTTCATAGCTTAGCTTCCACTTATAAGTGAGAACATATGATGTTTGGTTTTCCATTCCTGAATTCCCTCTTAGAACAATGGTCTCCAGTTCCATCCAGGTTGCTGCGAATGTCATTATTTCATTCCTTTTTTGTGGCTGTTATTCCATGGTGTGTGTATGTGTGTGTGTATATATATATATATATATATATATATATATATACATACATATACACCACATTCCCTTTACCCACTCATTCATTGATGGGCATTTGGGCTGGTTTCATATTTTTGCAGTTGTGAATTGTGCCACTGTGAGCAACCATGTGTAAGTGTCTTTTTCATATAATGACTTATTTTCCTCTGGGTAGATACCCAGTAGTGGGATTGCTGGATCAAATGCTAGATCTACTTTTAGTTCTTTAAGGAATCTCCAAACTGTTCTCCATAGTGGTTGTACTAGTTTACATTCCCATTTGTGGTGTAAAAGTGTTCCCTTTTCACCACATCCATGCCAACATCTATTATTTTTTTATTATGGCCATTCTTGCAGGAGTAAGGTGGTATCACTTTGTGGTTTTGATTTGCATTTCACTTGATTGACAATAAACATTTATAGTTTATAGTCATATATACATATATAATGTTTACAAGTGTAAACATTACTTTTACATACACTAGGACAAAGTGTATACTTTTATATACACCAGGACACCAAAAAAATTTGTCTGACTTGCCTTACTGTACTATTTACTTTATTGTGGTAGCCTGGAACAAAACGCAGAATATCTCCAAGGTATGTCTGTATGGACTATGGTTTTTCTTCTACATACATACCTATGATAAAGCTTAATTTATAAATTATACATCATAAGAGAGTAACAACTAATAATAAAGTAGAACTCCATTATAATACTGTAATAAAGGCTATATGAATGTGTACTCTTTTTCTCTCAAAATATTGTACTGCATGCACCTATTTTTGGATCTTGGCTGACCACAGGAAACTGAAGCAGAGGAGCAAAACTACAGATCTGAGGAGGGACAACTGTATAGTGTTAGAAAGCTTGCAGTTCATTATAGGTTTAGGATGATAGACTCAGGAGTAAAATTAGGACATGTGCCAGCCACTGAATTAAGCTTTTAAAATAATTAACTCCTATCTGAAACACACCTTCAGTAAAATGAATTTACAGTTTCCTACTAAGCATAGACCTGAACACTGAAAATAAAACCTGGATTTTGGTAAAAATTCCCACCTCCATTCCATCATGCATATCATTCATTCATTTATTCAATCTTTTATTTAACCTGAATGATCTCAGGCCTCACCAGCTTTGAATACATATGAGGTTACATGAACTTTATCACTCAGCTTCCCGTGACTCTTATTTCTAATTTGCATGATTGCAGAACCTCAGCTTGCTTAATGCTTCTGGAGTATCCACAATTATTTCTGGGAATCCCCAAGAGAAGGTTTATATCAGTTTGCATAAATTTCTTTATGTTTCTCTGCTCCAATATTTTGCTAAAGTGCTAGCAACACTTTGCTAAAGTGTATTTGATGCCCAAAATACGCTTCGGGGAGAAATTGTGCACCTGTTATGACTACCAGACTTTCTGTAAGAAGGAGACTGCTGGGTGCCTTTATCTCCCCTGTACTTGATGAGAACAGAGATTCTCCATGGGTCACCACTCTCAACCCTCTGAGGCTATGGTAGCATAGGATGGTTACTTTGTACTTACCTCTGTAAAATTCTGCCATGAGGACCTCTGAATTAGTACTTCTTTCCCTAAGTCTTACAAGATTCTTATCATGATCCCTTTAGCTTCCCCCTGTTGTTGCTCTTTTGGTCTATGTTACTTCTACTTTTTAGACTGGGTCAGGACAGGCAAATCTTATCTTCCATTTCTCTGTGTTTCCAGATATCAGTGCAAAAAAAAAAAAAAAGAAAGAAAGAAAAAAATGGTAAACGAAAGTGTTCTTTCTTTTTTCCATCCAAAGTAAAATTAAAAATGTTTATTAATAAATTGATTCCCCAGGCTGTCACTGATCTACTATTCTGTAAAGAAAATATCTGAGTCTCTGTTTTGCTCAGAACAAAAAAATGTTATTGAATAGCTACTATGAGCTAGGCTTATATTCAATGCTGGGTCAGAAATTAAAAAAAAATGTCTCAGCCCCTGCCTTCAATAAACTCTTGGTTAGAGAAAAGGCATTCAATGATAAAAATAACTAGTAATTAAAAATATAGATATTATAATAAAAAGAATGAGGAATTGTTGTAAACATACATGGGGATGACTAATTTGGCTGGGTACAGCATTTTGAGAAAATATTTTTGGAGGAAGTGGCAGGTAAAATTTGGTTGGTATTTTGGAGGGGTATGAAAAGGCTGAATTGAATCTTGGGAGGCAGAGAAAGAGATTAAGGGTATCCAGCAATACAATGAGTATTGCTTTACAATGAGTAAAGTCAAGGCATTCTCAAGTGCTCACAGACCTCTGAAAATAGAAGTCCTATGTGGCTGGGATGTTACATACATGAAAGAGGATTTTAAGAGTAGTTTGGGGGTAGGATTGTTAAGGGATTTTGATTGTCAAACTGAGCTATGTGGACTTCATCCTGTTAGATGATGAGCAGCCATTAGAGGCTTTAAACAATAATCTGACACATAATTGTGTCAAAGCAAATGAGGAGGCCAGGCCCTTGGCCCGAGGTTATCTCTGTATTGGGAGCTCTTAAGCAAGCTGAAACTTAACTTGAAGGCATTTCTTGTAATTGACTTGAAAACAAAAACAAACCAAACAAAAACAACTGAACTTCTGACAGTCATAAACAGCCAACTAGCTGACTGATTCTGAAACTAGGGACCTTCCATAAACTCATACCAAAATAAAGGGAATGCCTAACTGGAGCCAATCAGGTAATTTCTTTGTTTTGTGATCAGCCTATAAAGCTTGCTGCTCATGTTACTACTGGAGCAGAGCCCATAACATCCTTTCATGCTGGTGCTTTCTGATTCATGGATTGTTCAAGTAAACTTTGTTAAATTTCTTTTGTCTAAAGTTCTTCTTTTAACAATTGTGTGTGAAGACATAACTCTGGGAGCATTTTGCAAAATGCATTGGAACAGGGAGAAAGTGTTGTCATGAGGATGAGTTTGGATGCCTTTGAAATAATCCAGCCAATAGGTAAGAAGGGCCTGAATTAAGGATGTAAATGGGATAGAAGGGAAAATTTGGAGATGTTTTAGAGTTTGAGTGTGGAAAGGATTGAGAGAGGAATCACTGTCGTTTTTAACATTTCCAACATAGGATATTAGTGAAAGAACCTGTGATAGGTCAATACAGAGGGACAGGTTTTACTCAGTTTTTAAAACTTCAAATAAACAATGTACCTGTTTTGTAGGTAGAATAATGTCCCCTCAAATATGTCCATGTCCTACTCCCTAGAACCTGTGAATCTATGTTTCTTTACATGGTAGAAGTTTTTGCAATTGTCATTAAATTAAGGAATTTGAGATGGAGAGATTACCCTGAATTACCCAGCTGGGTTCATTGTAATCACAAAGGTCCTTGTAATAGGGAGGCAAGAGAGTCAAAGGCAGAGAGAGATGTGATGACAGAAGCAGGGTTAGAGTGATGTGCCTTGAAGATGGAGGCAAGGAATGCAGGCAGCCCCTAGAAACTAGAAAAGGTTAAGGAAATAGGTTTTTTTCCGCAGAGCCAGGGATACAGCTCATCAGCAATGTTGATTTTAGCCTATAAGACCCATTTTGAACTTCTGAATTTCCAGAGTTTTAAGGTAATAAATTTGGGTTATTTTAAGGCACTGAGTTTCTGGTAACACAACCTGTCATCCCCAGATGATCTCTGTGCATGTTAACTGGGAGAATATCAGCATTTTTTCCTGAGTGGAACAAAGATAAAACTCTCCATATGGTAACTATTTTTATTTATATTTCAGATAACTTTAAGAAGAGATGGCAGTGTTCCAGGTGGAGTAAATAGCTTCTGCAGAAGCCCACAATCTAAATGCCCAACAGGGAACATCTGCTTGGAACTCCCTTTGCTTGCTCTTCGCCAATACCTTTGACTTACATCACGCGTTCACCAGCTCTAACAGCTTGGTAGAAGTGAAAGCCCTACTCCTGGCAATGAGTCATTTGAGCTTAGAGGGTAAATGTTTCTGGATCATTTGACCCTCTGGGCTCTGCCTCTGGTTCCTGTCCCTTTCTCTGTAACCCTTGCCATGATGATTCATCCTGGACTCTCTTCTCTTGCAATGCTCTATCAATACTGATTCTGTCACTTACGAAGCTGTGTTAACTTTGTCAGTACATACATCTCTTTATCAGAGGGTCTGTTGCTCATCCATAAAATGGGAATAACAAAGCCAACCTCCCTGGGTCAGGATTTTTGGCCATTTGGCTTCTTGATGCACAGCAGTGACAAGTTTAAGGCACCCCAACCTGGGGTTACCCATATTAAGGGCCAACTTCACCTACCCTTCCTGCCAGGGGGACTCAGTCTACTTGGCTTTTTTTTAGTTCCTCATTTCCTTGCCCACAGGGCTTCATGTTTGTCTTGAGGATGAGACTCCTGTTTCCTCTGGATGTATGGGTGGGAGGAGAGTGAGGGGGTGAAGTGAGAGTTTCTGCTAGAAGACTCTGGATATAGTTGATGTCTGGAAGACTTCGTAGGGGCACGTCATATCATAAATGACAACTAACATGGGTTGCAACAGAGGTCATTAGAATTCAAAGCCTACATATTAATATTTTCTGGTGTTTCAATTCACTTGTGGGTGGGTTCAACTTTTTTTTGATATACTCTTTTTACTATTTCTTCCCATTCCAGCCCCAACCACTGACTTGAAGATGTAAGTAGATGACTAATGTGGTTTACACAGAGTAGAAGAATCTCTTCTCCCCATTTCAAATTAATGACATGCCAACAACATATATCCTAAAGAATCTGAGTATTTTGGTGTTGACATAGTGGAAAACCAGCCCACCTAACATCTGTTGAGTGCTTGGAATGTGCCAGGCACTGTGTTATGTACTTTGTATCTATTCTAATTTAAAACTCGTATCAAATTTAAGATGTTGGTGTTAATGTCTCAGTTTTACAGATGATTAACGTATCTTCTGATGCTTAATGAGACTTGTGTGTTGCCAATGTGCACACAGCTAGCAATGGACAGTGTTGATATTAGAATTTAAGGTCTATTTAATTCCAGAGTCAATGCCTATTTCTCTGCCCCCTAATCTCTACTATAGGAACTAATACCTTGTGGGAATTCTTTTATAAGATGTCATTTGGAGGATAGTGCAGAAATTATAGAATTTCAACTGAGAAGATCTGAGTGTATGCAGAATTTTGTTATGAACTAGGTGTGTGACTTTGGACAAGTTATTTTCTCGTCTTTTTGAGTCTCATTATTACTAGTGGCATCACACATGTACTGGTAAGGTGTTTCAAGTTTGGGTACCAGCTCTGTAATGAGTTAGCTATGTGGTTTGGGAAAAACCAGTTTACCTGTATAGGCCTTAGTTTTGTTTCTTTGTTTATTTTATCTGTAAAATGAGAGGACTATGGAAGGCTTGTTCCTTTTAGGTTTGAAATTTCGTTATACTAAGGGTTTCAATTTCAATAATAATAGTTACACCCAGGCAGCTAGTGGGAGCAATTCTAACAGTTCATTAATACAGAAACGATCTTCTCTGAACAATGAAATACTATCCTGGCCAGCCTGGGCTCCAGCCAGATATATTTACAGAACATCCTTTAGCCTGAAATAGAAATTTATTGCTCAACCATCTGTTACAATTAAGAAAAGATTTGAAAATGTTTTCTATGTGTTTGACTAATCATGTTTTAGGGCCCTGTGGGTACTTTACAAATTATATGCCTTCCCTTTTTCTTGGCATCATTAAAAATCTGGGATCTGTTTCCAAAATTTATCAGCTCTCACTCTATATTATTTTCTCTTTCTCTAAAGAAACTTGTTCAGAGCCCCAAATGGAATAGAGCAAGCAAATATGTCTCAAGACAGAGTTAGCCTGTAAAGCAAATGAATTGTCTTTGGTGAGTGAGTGGTTTGGAAACAATTGAATGAATATTGCAACATAAATATCTAATTCGTATTCGTTGGACTATGACCTACCTGGTATTAGCGATGAGAAGACATTAAGACCCAATTACTGAGCAGGGTCTCTTGTTTCCTTCTTAAGAAAATAGGGATATAATTAAAATAGCCCACCTGTGTGGCCAGTACTCAGTAAGAGAATATTGCAAGGGAAAGCTCTGGAACCCTCCCACCTCATTCTACCTTTGCACATCTCAGCAATCTTGTACTTTGCCTCTGCGTGTCATCTCATACTTGACTCAAGAAGGTAAAAAGTAGGCTTTTGGAAAATGATATTTTCCCAAAAACTTTTGTTTCCTTTTAACTCTAAGAATCTTTCAGTTGTGTTCAACTAGTTCATGTGAAGAAAAATAATTGTTAAGTAGTCTAGTTTCTGTAGTATTCTTTTTCAAAGTGCTCAGCAGAATCCAGCTATTTCTTTCAAAGTAGTTTTATTTGTTTTGAAAGTACCTTTTTCTAAAAAAAAATATTTTTCTTTCAATAGATTTAGCAGTACAAGTGGTTTTGGTTATATGGATGAATTCTATAGAGGCGAAGTCTGAGCTTTTACTGTAACTGTCACCCAAATAGTGTACATTGTATAGAATATATGATTTTTCATCCCTAAACCCTGCCATCCTACCTACTTCTGAGTCTCCAATGTCCATTATACCATTTTGTATGCCCCTGCATACCCATAGCTTAGCTTCCACTTATAACTGAGAACATGTAGTATTTGGTTTTCTATTTCTGAATTACTTCACTTAGGATAATGGCCTCTAGTTCCATTCAAGTTGCTGCAAAATACATTATTTTGTTCTTTTTTATGGCTGAATAGTGTTGCATGGTATACTACTTCCATGGTATTCTATGTGTGTGTATACACACACCATTTTTTTTTTATCCATTCATCATCTGATGGGCATTTAGGTTGATTTTACATCTTTGCAATTGTGAATTGTGCTGTGATAGACATACAAGTGCAGGTGTCTTTTTGATGTAAGTGCAGGTGTCTTTTTCTTTGGGTAGATATCCAGTAGTGGGACTGTGACAGTGAATAATAGATCTACTTTTAGATCTTTGAAAAATCTCCATACTGTTTGCCATAGAGGTCTTACCTATTCACATTCCTACTAACAGTGTCTAGGCATTCCCTTCTCACCATATCCAAGCTATTTATTGTTTTTGACTTTTTAATAATGACTATTCTGTCTGGGGTAAGGTGGCATCTCACTGTAATTTTAATTTGCATTTCCCTGATGATTAGTGATGTTGAGCATTTTTTAATATAATTTTTTTTTTTGCCATTTGTATATCTTCTTTTGAAAAGTGTCACTTGTCCACTTTCTCATAGTTTTTTTTTTTCCTTGCTAGTTTGTTTGAATTCCTTTTTGGATTCTGGATATTGTCCTTTGTCAAATGTACAGTTTGTGAATATTTTCTCCCATTCTGTATGCTCTCTGTTTACTCTGTTGATTATTTCTTTGCTGTGTAGAAGTTTTTAGTTTAATTAAGCCCCATTTATTGATTTTTGTTTTTCCTGCATTTGCTTTGGAGTCTTAGTTATAAATTCTTTGCTTACACCAATGTCCAGAAGAGTTTTCCCTAGATTTTCTTCTATAATTTTTATGGAGTTTGGTCTTACATTTGAGTCTTTATTCTAGGGATCCAGTTTCATTCTTCTGCCTGTGGCTATCCAATTTTCCTAGCATCATTTACTGAATAGGGTATCCTTTTCCCAGTTAATATTTCTGTCTGCCTCTATTGAAGATCAGTTTGTTGTAGGTATGTGGTTTTATTTCTGGGTTCTGTATTCTGTTTCATTGGTCTATGTGTCTGCTTGTATATCAGCACCATGCTTCTTTGGTTACTATAGCTCTATAGTATAATTTGAAGTCTTCTAAAGTAACACCTTCACATTTGTTCTTTTTGGTTATAATTGCTTTGACTATTCAGACTCTTTTTGGTTCCATATACATTTTAGGATTATTTTTTCTTAAATCTGTGAAAATGACATTGGTATTTTTTGATAGGAACTCCACTGAATCTGTAGATTGCTTTGGGCAGTATGGTCATTTTAAAGATATTGATTCTTCCAGTTCATGCGCAGGGGATGTTTTTCCATTTGTCTGTGTCATCTATGATTTATTTCATTAGTGTTTTCTAGTCCTCCTTGTAGAGATCTTTCCCCTCCTTAATTAAGTACTGATATGGTTTGAATATATGTCCCCACCAAATCTCATGTTGAATTGATATTCCCAGTGCTGGACGTGGGGCATGGTGGGAGGTGTTTTCATCATGGGGTGGATCCCTCTTGGCTTGGTGCTGATCTGGAGATAATGAATGAGTTTTTGAGAGATCTGGTTGTTTAAGTGTGTGGCATATCCCCTTCCACTCTCTCTCTTGGTCCTGCTCCCACCATGTGATACCTTTGCTTCCTTTTCACCTTCTGCCATGATTGTAAGTTTCCTGAGGCTCTCATCAGAAGGTGAGCAGATGTTGGTGTTATGCTTGTACAGCCTGCAGAACTGTGAGCTAATCAAACCTCCTTTCTTTATAAATTACCCAGTCTCAAGTATTTCTTTATAGCAACACAAGATGGACTACTACAAATATATTCCTATGTATTTTTTCTTTTGCTAAATGAGATTGGCTTCTTGATTTGATTTGCAGCTTGGTTGTTATTAGTGAATTGGTGCTGCTGATTTGAGTATGTTGATTTTGTAACCTGAGACTTTACTGAATTCAAATCTTTGTCGAAGCGGAGTCTTTCGGAGGAGTCTTTAGGGTTTTCTAGGTAAAAGATCATATCAGTGGCAACCAGAGATAGTTTGACTCCCTGTTTTCTAATTTGGTTGCCCTTTATTTTTTCTCTTGCTGGACTTCTAGTACTATGTAGAATAGAAGTGGTGAATGCGGGTATCCTTGTCTTATTCCAGTTCTGAAGGGGGATGCTTTTAACTTTTACCCATTTAGCATGATGTTGGCTGTGGGTTTGTCATATATGGCTTTTATTATTGTGAGGTATGTTCTTTCTTTTTTTTTTTTTGGTATTTTAAATATACAGTGAGGTATGTTCTTTCTATGCCCAGTTTGTTGAGGGTTTTTTTCATGAAGAGATGCAGAATTTTACAAAATCCTTTTTTTTTTGCATTTATTGAAATGATCAGATAATTTTTGTTTTTTATTCTGTTTATGTGGTAAATCATTTACTGACTTGTGTATGTTGAACTATTCTTGCATCCCTAGGATAAAACCAACTTGATCATGGTGAATTATCTTTATGATATTCTGTTGTATTTGGTTTGCTAGTACTATGTTGAAGATTTTTGCATGTATATTCATAAGGGATATAGGTCTATTGTTTTCTTTTTTGTTGCTGTGTTCTGTACTGGCTTTCATATCAGCATAATACTCACATCATAGAATGAGATAGGGAGGATTCCCTCCTTCTCAATCATTTGGAATAGTTTCAGTATTATTGGTATCAGTTCCTCTTTCAATATCTGGTAGAATTTTGATGTAAATCTATCTGGCCCTGGGATTTTTTTGTTTACTTTGGGATATTTTTTATTACTGATTCTATCTCATGCCTCTTATTGGTCTGTTCAGGATTTCTATTTCATCCTGATTGAAGGTAGGGGGGTTGCATGTTTCCAGGGATTTATCTATTTCCTCTACATTTTCTAGTTTATGTGCATTTAGGTGTTCATAGTGGTTTCAGATAGAAAGTACTTTTTTGAAAGTATTATTGTGAAAGTTTTTGGCTGACAATTTTTTTTGTTTGGAAAGTGCTCTTTTAGCTCAGACATCATATTAAGAATTCTCTGTTGGTCAACCACCAGATTTCTGCATCGAGGGAAAAAGTGTACATTCTTTGTCCAGGTTTTTACTGTCTTTTCAACATTTTTAAGTGGTCTTGTGTTTGTTTAAGAAAGCTAATCACTTTTGTAGCATCAACTAGAATGTAATTCATTTTGTCTTCACCTTCCTGCAAAGAAAGCAGTGTATTGAGAAAAATGTGAGGTTTTTTTTTTTTTTTTTTTAACAATTAGAGAGCTAGACCTTCTGATAGAGCCAACCATTGCTGGGATACCATTAGGACAGATGCCAATGCAATTTCTTCAAGATACACCTTTATTTTTTTCAAAACAAAACATTAAATACGTCTTGACTTATGTTGCTTTCAGCAACTTATTTCAGTAGCAAAATTATTCTTGAATTTCTCCATCCTTTACAAATCTTAGAAATATGATAGCATGACATTTATTGGTAAAATACGTTTACTAATCAGTCTGCATAGACAAGCTCTTCCTTTTCAGTTCATTACATAAAACCTCTTCAATATTATGTGATACGTCATCACTACATTAACTTACTCAATTTTTTAAGACTGAAAAACTTTCAGTTTCTCCTATTGCATCTTGTTTTAGTCACTAAAAGGTGGTATTTTAGTTTCTCACCAACTTTGTAACTTTTCTAAGCAATATGTTTTGTTATTCAGAAACTTGATTTTTGAGATTTTTGACTGTATGTGACTTTTCTTGACAAAGTCTTCACACTGTTTTGAAATTCCAATGGCTGTTTAAAATAATTACTACTCTTCCTTGTCAAATGGATGTAATTTGCAGTTAAGTGTCTTTTCAAGATTTCTCATGGCATTGCAACATTCTAACTTGTCTGCCACAGACAACATGGAATGGGTGCGGCAACTTGGATTACCCGACCATGTGAAACCCAAGGATAAACAGCTTTCCTTGTAAACACATAATTTTTTGCTCTCTTGATATGCTAGTGCAGAAAAATAATCCAGAAGATTCGAATTCTTCATCATTAACATTATGAGAATTGTTCATAAACCTAAGTCTAAAATCTTTCTTTTTCTCAGCACATTTTGTCTTCAAAAATTGCCACATCAGACCATCAGAGTTACTTGCAAAATATAAACATGAATAAAGTATAAAACAAAAGGTTATAATAAATAATTGAGAATATTGCAAAAATAGAACTTGATAATCATAAGGCAATTTACTTCTAACCCATATAATCCATGCAAGGCAGCAATCCATGTTTTGCAATATTTATAACAACAGCAAAGCAACAATAGGACAGCTGAGTTACAGTACATAGAGATGCCCTTTTTTATAATGAAAAATTCTGTCTTACTGCCTATTATATCAGAGGAGTTCTTCTCCCCCAATAAGTCAGTAGGAGGCATGCAAAGCCAAGAATGCAGGAAGGAATTAAAAGACTCAAGGAAATGGACATGCTGAAACAGATATATTATATGAAGCCAGAAAGTTCATTAGGAATTAATGGGAACTTTCAGGAAAAACACATTCAACCATGACTTCAAGAACGCACTAGAGAGATGGGCATGATCATCCCTAAGGAGTACAGTGGTAGCTCTCCTCTGCATGTGGAAGTGCTAATTGTAGGAGAGGTGATCACAGCCTTTGCTTATTAATAATAATAAGGATGACATATGTGACACAGCAAGGATATTTCAATTAATATAATGATTCACAAGTTCAGAGGGGCAGTAAGGAGGCTTGGAGATGATTAATAGAATATAATAGCCCTAATGGTAATATACATTAGGAGACAACAATAGTGTTGCTTAATATATAAAATCAAAAGAAGGTAAGTGTGCATATGCAAGAGACTGTGGATGGGCTCCTTAATTTTAAGTCTTGCTCTTTTGCCAGGATTCTCCACTTGAGTCAGTTTCAGACCCAGAACCTTTTGACTAAAGACATAGTCAAATCCCTGGGAGGAAGGACCATGTAACACCATGGAAGGTATAGTTTGTAATGGTTTCCTCGGTCTTTCCTTAACTATGCCTGTAGCCATTTATTCACTTGACTGAGTTTCAGGGACAGACTCATGTCCAGACACTTTGAAGGTTATTGGATGCAGGACCTGAGTTGACATTGATACTTGGAGTCTCAAAATATTACCACGGCCCCTGTTAGAGTAGAAGCCTATAGGCATAAGGTTATAAATGGAGTCCTGGTCAAAGTTGGGCTTATAGAAGAACTACTGGTTCTGTGAGTCCACCCAGTGATCACTTCCCAGGTTCTTCAATTCATAATTAGAATTGACACACTTGGCAGTTAAAGTAACCCTCACCATAGATTATTGGCCTGTAAAAACAGAGTGCTCCCATCCCTCACCAAAAATATAGTGAATGAAGAACAATATGGGATTCCAGGGGTGGAATTAGCTCTACTCTTAAAGACCTTAAGGATGTAGGAGTGGTGGGCCCTATTATATTACTGTATTAGGGTTCTCTACAGGGACAGAACTAATAAGATATATATATATATATTATATATATATAAAAAATATATATTATATATATATATAAAATATATATGTATGTGGGAGTTTATTAATGAGTATTAGCTCACATGATCACAAAGTCCCAGTGTAGGATGAAAATGGCACATTTGTGTTCAAGACCAAGCAGGAACAGAGGCTGCCAGTAAGCTGCATGAGCAGTTAGTCCAGACCCTCATGCCATCCAGCACAACTACATCCATGTTCTTCCCTCTGCTTCTACCTGTGACCATACAGAACCTCAAGTTTGCCTTATAGATAGGTCAGCTTGATTTGTTGATAACGTTTTAAAATGGGCAGTAGCTGCAATACAGCCACATTCAGGAGCAGCCTTGAAATACAGTCATGAGGAAAAATATTCCCAGTGGGCAAAGACTCAAGCTATTCTCCTCCGTGGAAGAAGTGCCCTTAGATGAGAATATAAACAGACATGTGAGCAGTAGCCAATGGACTGGCTCACTGTTCAGGATCCTGAAAGGAGAGGGATGGGAAGATCGAGTCAAGGAAGTCTGGCGAAGAGATGTGTGGATGGACGTATGGAAATGAGCACCAAGTGTGCAAATTATTTAAACAGTGGGAGCAGGGAGGAATACCTGTAGAACGCAGATGATCTTCATGGGTGCTTTTTTAGTATTCCCTTCCCTAACTGTCACTGTGGGCGGACAAATACAGTAACTCTGGCCCTAGAAAGATGCAGTTACTCCAGCAAGAAGGGTTTGGGTCACACCATCAGTTAAGCCCCTGAAACAAGCAGATTATGGATATTTAGAATAGATAGTGGAGGAAGGAGCCCAACTGCTGAACTTTGTCCCATAAACTTCTTCTTCTAAGTTTCAGGAGGAGAAGACAACTAGAACCTGAAGGATCTAGTTGGCCTTTCCATAAACAACTGTTTATGGAAAAGTGGATTCATTGTGTAGCAAAAGGTGTGGAATGTGGCAGCCACAGTGGTAGACTGCCCAAATATCACCTCAAGAAAAAAGTTGATCTGCTGTGAGGACACCACACTGCAGTGTTTGAATCAAGGCCATTTTCTTCCCAGGTAGCCCCCTATGAATGACAGTATGGCAGGGTAATAGGGTCTAGAAATCTACATCCAATGAGAGAGTTCTTTATGAGCTATTTTTGTGACAGTGCTCCTGGTTTGACTGCCTGAAACTTTCACCAAACTGCACTATTATCTTAAAGTCTTTCTATTCGATTCCCCCTGTTCGCCTCTCTGATTACAGATGTCAAATCAGCATTCCAGTATAAAAGGTTTCCCTGCCTGTATTTTTTGTTTTTCCCTTTATCTTTCATAGGCATTTCCCCCAATAAATCTCTTTCACTACTAACTCTGTCTTAGCACCTGAACCAACACCAGACCTAACCAACACAGTTTTGAGGAAGGCTGAAGAAGGTATTTTGGGAGGGAGAGGCTGATGTCGTCAGCCTGTTCATCTCTCCCGGATGCAATCACATGCTCATCAACTATCATCAGCTTCCCCTATCCTAAGTCAAAAACTGAGAAGGTATGCAACCAAGTAAACACAGTGCTGCACAGTGCTATCTAGAGCTAAAAGACAAACCAGGCTGCTTGGTGACTGTCCCCCTCCACAAATGCTAGTGTTCCACAGAGCACAAAGTTCCCCCAAACCAACTTCAATTCCTTTTCAGTCACAATCTCTCAAGGAACCCTAAGTGGCATCTTGTGGAATCCTAGGTTTCGAGAAAACCCTGCTTGAGAAACTCTGTTGTAAAAGTTTCTTCTTTATCCTCCATCTCATGGACTAACTCATTATTTCTGTGAATCCCTCTTCTCTTGTATAAGTTGCCACTCTTCCTTCCCCTCTTTTCTCTTCAGGCCTAACCTTAAGTAGTTTCTGAGAGGGGATAAAAAAATAACTATAAGACTTTATATATATAAGTTTTAAACTATAAAACTTTATAAAAAATAGCCATTCAGATTTGAATATTTGTTTCTTTTTTAGAGTGGGCTGGAGAAGAGGAAATGTTACCATGTTCTTTTAAGAAAAAAGAGGAAAAAGCCCACAAGATGAACACTATGGTGTATAACCCTGTCATGTCTTTTTAGCAATGAACTTTGGAGCCCTGGAAACAAGTAGCCCTAAGTTACAACACTCAGTTTTAAAGTAAGCTTTTCTTTATGACCCTGGCAAACTTACAACTCACTCTCCACCCCCTACCTTCATGGACTATCCCAGTTTTTATACTTTCTTTCACTGGCTTGTTTATTTCCTGACAGGTAGGTGCCATTTGATCCTATAGAAAAAAGAACCATGGCAATTTATTTGGTTGATTCTTCTGTAATCCCTAATTCCTAGTTTAATTTGCTAATTTAACATAACTTATGGCTCTAGTTTGTAGATTTTCCCACTTGTTTTATACCAATTTGTGATTTTAAACATTTTTCTTTTTTTTTTTTGCTGTAACATAACAAACTTTTCTATCGGTGGGTTGAGACAAAGCAAACAGCACATCCTGGCAAGCAGATGGCTGGATATTTGATGACAGCCCTAGATTCCAGGGGCAAAGTCTTATAGTTAGGTTAGCAGATTGTCTGTTCACAATTGTTTTTAACAAGTCTACACATTTTTGAAGCACTTCAACATATATTTATGTCAGAATGATGACCTCATATATCTAAGTATCAAAGATCTGAGGTGGAGACGATTAAGTTAGTTTTCTGCTATTTTTCTATTAATCTAGTACATCACAGAATTAAGTGTTTTACAAAACATGTTTTACATTAAATGTAATGATTCCTTTCAAGTGACAGTTAAAAAATTGTAACTAATTTTTGGTGAAAATATATCAAAACATTACATTTCACGGATTTTCTAAACTGTTCACACTTGAATTTTTTTTAATTATACTTTAAGCTCTAGCGTACATGTGCACAATGTGCAGGTTTGATACATAGGTATATATGTGTCATGTTGGTTTGCTGCACTCATCAACTCATCATTTACATTAGGTATTTCTCCTAATGCTATCCCTCCCTCAGCCTCCCACCCTGCCGACAGGCCCCGGTGTGTGATATTCACCACCCTGTGTCCATCACACTTGAATTTTTACACTTTTTTGTAAGACGACTTGGGGGTTGTTGTCAACTGTGGAACAGACTTATTATCTTATATTATGTTTACTGTACTCAAGTCTCTACAGCCAAAGAGGGGGAGTCTCACCTCAAACACATACTTTATTTACCAGGAAAGCCTCTGCTTTGAATTTCTGGCATCTGTCATGCCCTGGTGGGCTAGGATAAACAACATGAAAGAAACCTCACATCCTACTTCTTGTTTTCTTCTAAGGTTGAATCGTGAGGTTGGCAAAATAGCAAACCTTCTTCTGCTTGAACCACAGCCTCGTTTGAACTTCCTTTTTTTCTCTGGATGAGATTCCCTATGGAAATTTCAGTCCCAAGGAAAGTGAGATTTTCCATTTCTGAGATTTTTCTGGAAATCACAGTCCCTCACGTAAACACCATTTTAGACTCAATGCTTTAGTCCTGCAGGCAGGCAGGATTTTGTCTGAATCATAGGTTGAAATAACTAGGCTATGTCTAGGGTTCCTGACATAAATGCATACATAAATAAAGAGCCTCGAGGGACTATTTGTTTGCACTTACATTCTTCTCCTTCCATGCTATCTGTTTGCTATACACACATGGGTTTTTGAAATAGAGGCATAACAGAGTTCCTTAGGCAGCCAGAACAGGATATCTGAGTGGGTTCAAGAATGGTTACAAGGACAGTCATGTAAATTTTGAGAACACTGCAGAGGTGTTTATAACATCTTTAGTCTTTCTGTCACCCCAGTGGAGAATCGCTCATGCATGGGCATTTAAAGCATGCTCTGTTGCAAAGTACTCCATTGAAAATACCATAGTTTCACATTTAGAAGACCTGGGGTCTAGTCCTGATTTTGCTGCTCATTAGCTTTATGACCATGCTAATTATTTCCCATTTATCATTCGCAAGTTTCTTACCTAAATACAGACATTAATGTTTAACAACTGAGTTTTGTGGAAGATGATATGATATGACGTATGTGAAACTTTCAACAGTATAAATTGATATAGGAACTTATAGGAGAGGAAGCAGCAGGGAACAGACATGGTCACTTTGTGTAATCATCTTTCTAGAGCCTTCCTAAAGGATATGAAATTGCTAAACTGTCCAAAACCTGAGATAGTCACTGGGACTCATTTTACTCGGGTGTCGGGTTACCATATGTAAAACATAGAGTCTCAAATTCCACTTCTTTTCTTGTACACCTTAAATCTATTTGGTAAGTGTACCTGGCAAGGCTTACCTCAGCAGGTCCAGCAGTCATCTGGCTCTCTGTGTTCTGACAGCAATTAAAGTAGGTAAAGCGAGTCGCTTCTGCATCCACAGTGGTGGCCATTTTGGATTCAGAGAAACAGATCAAGGGAAGTTCCATACATTCTTCAAGGCCTAACCCTTTCCCATCAGCGGAGCTAACTGAAGAATCTCTGAATTTGTAAGAATCAGTAATTACCTAGTGGTTAATAAGCTTATTCTTCATTACCTATTCTGCTATAGTTGCTTTTATATTTAGCCCTTTTGGCAGAATACCGCTGAAGGAAGGCAGAATGATAATAATGTTCTAGCACCAAAACCACATCCCAAACTTCTAACATTAGGCAGGAAAGAAAAAATCTATTGCTCATGTGCTCTTGGAGATCAACTTGTGGTAGGGGAGATAAACGCCTAAACAAATAGTTATCACATCACTAGAGTGATATGGTTATGCGAACTGTACTTAGCTACAGTCAGGACTGGAAAGCTCAGGAAAAATTTGAGAATAGTGTGATGCTCAAGTTGAGTCTTAAAGGATAAGCAAGAGTTAGCTTGTCGGGGGAGATAATTAGAAGTTGTTCTAAGTATTGGAAAGATACAGAGAAGATTAGCATGGCCGCTGCGCAAGGATGACACGCAAATTCGTGAAGCGTTCCATATTTTTTCATGGACATGGGAAGGGGAACATCACACTCCGGGGACTGTTGTGGGGTTGGGGGAGGGGGGAGGGACAGCATTAGGAGATATACCTAATGCTAAATGACGAGTTAATGGGTGCAGGAAATCAACATGGCACATGGATACATATGTAACAAACCTGCACATTGTGCACATGTACCCTAAAACCTAAAGTATAATAATAAAAATAAAAAATAAATAAAAAAAAAGAAGTTGTTCTAGGTAGAAGGGACAGCATGAGAAAATGCACAGGGTTGTAGGAATACAAACTGTAAGTTATTTGAAATTGTTGGAGCATGCAGTGCAAGGTAGGGAGTAATAAGAGATGCAGTTGGAACACAAGGAGGGGGATTTATAATGAAGGGTTTATGCCACATTAGGAGCTTGAATTTTATCCTGTAGCCAAAAAGAACTGTTGAAGGGTTATCAGCAGAAACTGTGCATGGTCATATTTGAGTTTTTGAAAACAAATTTTGGCAGCAGTGCCCTTGGTACATTTGAGAATAATGTGATTAGAAACCAGTTAGGAGCCTCTTACAGTATAGTTTAGGTCAGAAATAGAATTTGAGAATGAATTACACATATAATATTTTTAAAGCAGAGGCTCCCTTTTTTGCCATGTTATATATGTACTGTGTGTATATGGAGTTGTTTTCAAAACAGAGGCATATCTGATTCCTTGGGAAGCTAGATCAGGATATCTCGGTGGTCTCAAGAATGGCTACAGGGACAGCTTATATAGATTTTGGGAACACTGCAGAAATATTTCTAATACATGTAATCATTCTGTTGCCCACTTGAAAATCATTTTTTCCATGAGCACTTAAAGTATACTTGGTTGCAAACTGCTAGGTTGAAGATTTCATAGCATTTTATAGCAAAATTCTATCTCACTGTTATTGACATCTTAGAATATGATGAGTTTTTATTATGAAGATAAATAATGGTTTACTTTTTTCTATTATAGAAAATGAATTGAAACCTTCAGAACAATATTAGCATGATCTTTGTTCACAAGTCTCTCTGCAGTGAATTCTTCGATTAAATGATTAATAATTTCCATTGCTAGCCATCCAAGAGACATCATGCTTGACTACACTTTTAGCATGATATAATCATTACTTATGACTAGGGCTTTCTCTTTCACCAAATAAAATTTATAATGTTTACTTAGTTGTACTCTAGCATGTAGGTAAATTCACAGAGTATGCCAAGGTAAGTGAGAAAGTTGAGTGGCTACCGTCTTCAAAGTGTTCCTCTGAGACAGCCTGATATTTCTTGAGATGTGACATTTCACATTCTGCTTATAAGTGATAACTTAAGCTGCCTTGGGACTTTTCTGTGTGTGCTTGCATCATATTACCTGAAAAAAAATTGAATCTGATTGTACAAAGAAAAACACAACTGCCATATCTTCAGGACAGATGGATATTAAACACTATTTTCAGAAATGGAAAACACAATACTAGTCTGATCTGGAATCAGCTTCTATCTAGCTCTCTTATTTCTTGGTAATGTGACCAAGGGCAAATACATAGCTGCTAAGGACCTTGGTTTCCTACTGCAAACTGAGTAATAAAATCTATCTCACATATATTTATCTCTCCACATATTTATATTTTAGAAATGGGGAGTTATACAATAATCAAAATAAATAAATTATATATTATGGTAGTAGTAAGTCCTATACAAATAAAGAAAAATAAAACAGGCAAAATAGATATTTATTATTGCTTAAAAACTATCCTGAAACTTAGTAGCTTAGAATAAAACATACTTATTATCTCCCAGTTTCTGTGAGTTAGGAATACAATCATGACTTAGCTGGTTGGTTCTGGCTCTGAGTCTTTCATGAGATGTCAGTAAAGATATTGATTAGTCCTACAGTCATCTGAAGGCTTGTTTGGAGCTGGAGCATCCTCTTCTAAGTTGGTTCAGTCATGTGGCTATTGTCAGGACACCCAAGTTTCTCATCACATGGACTGCTCTATGGAACTGTTTTGAGTGTTCTTACAACAGAGCAGTTGGCTTTTCCCAAAATAAGTGATCCAAGAGACCACAAAGCCAATCCTTTGTCTGGCCGAGTATAAATCCTTGGACTTGTACTTCACTTGACTGCTTAACCCAAGCTTTACCCTAGAAGACTATCTTTCAGGTATTTTTTTGCCTCCAGGCACATATAATACATAGTCTGTACTTATACCAGTCAGTCTCATTCCTAGCTCTGTATTCCAGAACTCCAGATTAGATTTGGGACGCTAGGTCACAGCTTTTCCGAGAGGGATTTATCAGTACTGTACTGCAGACAATTATCAATAGTTTAATTGCTGATGGTATGATACATTTAATATCAATGACAAAGACGATTCATTGTTAAAAGTACACAATTCAAATTAAAATAATTTTCCATTTGTAATACATCAAATTTTGGGATGGATGGAGTGAGAAAGATACTTTCATATTAAGAGAAAACATTAAGGGCCATAAAACTTGGAGAAAAGTTTTCAGGCTGCTACTTGAGCCAATGGAGATGTGAAAGAATGACCAGAACTGTTGATATTTCCTGAATAATGTTCTAGTTTCTTGCGTTCTGTGTGTTCACTTACGCAGAGCGTTTCTTGGTCTTTCTTTCTTTCTTTCCAATGGGAAAGAGCATCTCCTAAAAGAAGAGATAGCTATCCAGAGAAGCTGTGAAGGGGAATTCAAAGGAAGGGTAAACTCTGAGTTTACAGTGTGGATTCTTGCCATTTTGTATATTGACTGAACACTATAAGGCTTATGTCAATATCCTGTAAAGGATGAGTGTCACAGGAGGCATGAAAAACAAAGTGGAAAGAAATTTGTATAATATCTATAAAAGCACTTCTAACCCTGAGAGAAAGCATTAAAATGAAAGAGGGGGGCTGTATATTATCTCTATTTCTGCATAAGAATGCAGAATAATTCATGAACTGTGTGAATGCAGAAGTTAATGAACATCATGAAAAGAATAAAAAGGGAATGAAAATGCAAACATACAAGTTTGGGATGTTATCACACATTAATCAGAAATGAAAAATAAATTGACAATACTATGTGTTGGCAAGAACACAATGGGAACTCTCATTCACTACTAGTGGGTGTGTAAATTAATACAAACTGTTTGGAAACAGTTTTAACTTGTCCTTTCAAACTATACTACAAGGCTACAGTAACCAAAACAGCATGGTACTGGTACCAAAACAGACATATAGACCAATGGGGCAGAACAGAAATCTCAGACATAACACCACACATTTACAACCATCTGATCTTTGACAAATCTGACAAAAACAAGTAATGGGGAAAGGATCTCCTATTCAGTAAATAGTGCTGGGAAAACTGGCTAGTTATATGCAGAAAACTGAAACTGGACCCCTTCCTTACACCTTATACAAAAATTAACTTACGATGCATTACAGACATAAATATAAAACCCAAAAGCATAAAATCTCTAGAAGAAAACCTAGGCAATACCATTCAGGACAGGCATGGGCAAAGGCTTCATGGCAAAAACCTCAAAAGCAATTGCAACAAAAGCCCAAATTGACAAACGGAGTCTAATTAAACTAAAGAGCTTCTGCACAGCAAAAGAAACTATCATCAGAATGAACAGGCAACCTACAGATTGGGAGAAAATTTTTGCAATCTACCCATCTGATAAAAGTCAAATATCCAGAATTTACAAGGAACTTAAACACATTTACAAGAAACAAACAACCCCATCAACAAGTGGGCACAAGATATGAACAGACACTTCTCAAAAGAAGACATTTATGCAGCCAATAAACATGAAAAAAGCTCAACATCACTGATCATCAGAGAAATGCAAATCAAAACCACAATGAGATACCATCTCACACCAGTCAGATTGGCGATTATTAAAAAGTTAGGAAACAATAGATGCTGGCAAAACTGTGGAGAAATAGGAATGCTTTTACACTGTTGGTGGGAATGTAAATTAGTTCAACCATTGTGGAAGACAGCATAGTGATTCCTCAAGGATCTAGAACCAGAAATACTATTTGTTTCAGCAATCCTATTAGTGGGAATATACGCAAAGGAATATAAGTCATTCTACACATGCACACGTATGTTTATTGCAGCAATATTTACAATAGCAAAGACATGGAACCAACCCAAATGTCCATCAATGATAGACTGGATAAAGAAAATGTGGTACATATACATCATGGAGCCATAAAAAGGAAAGAGATCATGTCCTTTGCAGGGACATGGATGAAGCTGGAAGCCATCACCCTCAGTAAACAAACACAGGAACAGAAAACCAAACACTGCATGTTCTCACTCGTAAGTGGGAGTTGAATATTGAGAACACATGGACACAGAGAGGGGAACAACACACAGCAGGGCCTGTTGGGGGATGGGGGGGGTGAGGGGAGGGAACTTAGAGGACGGGTCAATAGGTGTAGCAAACCACCATGGCACACGTATACCTATGTAACAAACCTGCCCATTCTGCACATGTATCCTGTTTGTTTTTTTTATAAAGACAAAAAAAAAACCAGTTTAACTTGTCTAATCAAACTGAACATATTCATACTCTTATAGAGAAATACACTCCCAGAGATTCTACTCCAGGAAACTGGAGAACCTCCAAGCTGTAGTGCATGTACAAGGATGTCCACAGCATTATTCTTCATAATATCCAAATGTCCTTTATAACAGAATAGACAAGTATATTGTGATATATTTATGTATTGAATACTTTAAAGCAGTGGAAAGTGAGTCAACTACAGCTATGTAAAGCAACACAGATGAGTCTCATAAACATTTGGGTTGCAAAAAGGAAACATGGCTGTGCACAGTAGCTTACACCTGTAATCCCAACACTTTTGGAGGCCAATATGGGAGTACTGCTTGAGTCCAGGAGTTTTGAACCTAGGCAACATAGTGAGAGCTCATCTTTAATTAAAAAGAAAAAAAATTAGCCAGCCATGCTGGTGTGTGCCTGTAGTCTCAGCTACTCAGGAAGCTGAGATGGGAGGATTGCTTGAGCCTGGGAGATGGAGGCTGCAATGAACTACGATCATGTCACTATATTTCAGCCTGGGTGACAGAGCGAGATTGTTAAAAAAAAAAAGCACGAATCCATTTGTAGTTAGTTCAAAAACAGACAAAAGATTTACACTTTTAGACCTGCAATCCGAGTTGGTAAAACTTTAAGGAAAAATCAAGGCTATAGCTATCAACAAAATCACAGTGAAAATTACCTCTAATATTTGAGTCAGGGCTTGAGGATTATAATCAGGAATGAGCACATGGAGGCGTTCTAGGAAGGTAGTAATTTTATAAGTCTTAATTTGGATGGTGATTAGATAGGTGTATGCTTAATAATTTTTATTCTACATGTGTTTACTCATCTGTATGTACTTTTTATATTATAACTAAAAGAGCAAAAAGATTATGTGGTCATAGTAGGCCATTTGGATGTCAGTCACATACAAGAGGGAGATGGAATAGAAGGAGTAAAGAAGATAATTGTCTTCAAACAAAGAAGAAATTATGTGTGTATATTAGTTCATTTTCACACTGCTATAAAGATATTGCCTGAGACTGGGTAATTTATAAAGAAAGTTTAATTGACTCATAGTTCCACACGGCTGGGGAGGCCTCAGGAAACTTACAGTCATGGCAGAAGGCGAAAGGAAAGCAAGACAGGTCTTACATGGCAGGAGGTGAGAGAGGGGCAGGTGCGGGGGAATGACAAACAATTTTAAAGCATCAGATCTCCTGAGAACTCACTCACTATCATGAGAACAGCATGGGGGAGACCATCCCCATGATCTAGTCACCTACCCACCAGGTCCTTCCCTCAACACGTAAGGATTACAATTCAGATTAGAATTTGAGATGAGAGGCCGGGCGTGGCGGCTCATGCTTGTAATCCCAGCACTTTGGGAGGCCGAGGCGGGCGGATCACGAGGTCAGGAGATCGAGACCACGGTGAAACCCCGTCTCTACTAAAAAAATACAAAAAAATTAGCCGGGGGCAGTGGCGGGCGCCTGTAGTCCCAGCTACTCGGAGAGGCTGAGGCAGGCGAACGGCGTGAACCCAGGAGGCGGAGCTTGCAGTGAGCTGAGATCGCGCCACTGCACTCCAGTCTGGGCGACAAAGTGAAACTCTGTCTCAAAAAAAAAAAAAAAAGAATTTGAGATGAAATTTGGGTATGACACGGCAATCATATCAGTGTGTGTGTGAGAAATGATACTGCTTTGATTTGGGAGTCAAATTTGAGAATGGGACTGTTTTGGTATTTTTAAAGGGGAATGTTTATTCCATTCTTCTGATGTCTCCTTCCATGTGGAGGGACATCCATTAGTGTGCCAGGCCTATTAAGTATGTACTCTCCATTATTCTTCCCCTGGGCAATTAGAAGGGTAGAGAGGAAAATGATATTCTTTTCTGATGAGTTTTGAAGAAAAATGAAGGCATTGATAGGTCAGATGCCCTCTCTTTTTTTTCTGTAGTTAGTGAGCTAATTTCAGGGAATACACATTAATTTCTGCTCTTTTAGATAGAGGTACCTATGTGTGAGGTTTGCTCCAGTCTACTGTTAACTATAAATGGGTTGGCAAGTCTTTCATTCAGGAGTTATAAATAAGGAGGCTTACTCGCTCATAAAGAAAGCTACATTCTCAAATTTCTGCTTTGCTAGTAATAACATCAGTGATTTGATATTTATCTGCTGATTTCTAAACTTATTTTTCGTTTAATTCAAAACCTAAGTGGAGAAAAACCCTTGTTTCTACCATGCACATCTCTCCCAATGATGGTCTTGGGTTAGATAGCTATGTCAATTCATTGTGATGAGGTCTATATTCAGCTCCTAACTTATTCTGCTCTAGTATTTGAATGGCACTATGGTTCTCCCTGTGGCTTAGATGTTTAAATGTAATTTCATCTTCCTTCTTGTTCTTCAGATCAGGACTAAAGTACGACTGTATGCTACAGCCAACCATACAGTTATGGACACATTTTGGAAGTAGGCCCTCAAGATTTCCTAACCTCAATGACAAACGTGGAAAACAAAAGCAAAGCTAATTCCAGGATGTGTCCATGGGAAAAACAATGTAGAAGTAAGGAACAGTAATGCAAAAAACATGAAGCAATGTCACAAATCCAGAAACTGTTACATCAACTTCTAATAAACACCACCATTATGATAGGCCTTTACTATAATACAACAGAATAAGATTAGAGCTCACATATCTTTAATTGCATGAACCAAAGGGCATATGGTAACTATTATGTAAGTACAGGCCAGGATAAAGAGAGCATGTATTATACAATGAACACTCTAACAGCCCCAATAAAATAATTATTGTTTATAATAAAATATTAGTAGTTACATTTGTAAGTGCTCTATGAATAGGTAGCTGTTATTGTGAGTTATTAAGAGTACTGATGGTGTCAGGAATTAAAGTGAGAAACAGAAGAGGATTATGAAAACCCAAAGAAAGAGCTAAGATCTATTTGTTTCTATATAGCTATACCTTCCTTACTATTTCATTTTCCCTCTAGGCTGCTTAACTCTTTCATGTCTGCTTAGAAGGAATTTGTGGTCTGCAGGGCCAATAAAGATAGTTCCCTCACATGGTTGGACCTATGACATTACTCTTTAAGAAACAGACAATGGTAGTAAAAATAGATAAAATAGAGAAAAAGAGGAGTTTTTCTGTAGTTGTGAAATAAAGATGCACCTGAGGCTTTGTGATGGCTCTCACCTCTCCTTCAAAATCAAGATCACATTCTAAATTCAGAATGAATGGAAGCACATCCAGTGTGGAATTTGGGATGTCACCAGAAAAAAGATGACTGTCTTTCACAAGGCTTTACAAGGCATCATTTATGTTGGTGCATTTGTCAAGGTCCAGGGTATGATCTTTGGCCTTGCAATCTCAGAAACCTGAATTTTCTTTTCAATACAAGTAGAATCACAGTAACTAAATTCACCAAACTGATGTATGAAACCGGAATGCTAATATATTAACTTAAATAGAAAAAAAACTTTTGCATAAATTGACATTTTTATACTGGTATTTCTAGAATGTGCTCCTCAAGCAGGCAAGTCAAAGTCTGAGGAATGCTTGGTAAGCACAGAAGCAGAACAAACCCACCATCATCTCTCACTTCCACATTTTCAGTAAACTTTAAATCTAGGTTCATATATACTCTCTCCTCCTTCTTAATCCATTCCCAGAATGAAGCCAGAGTGATCTTTTTTTCAAAAATGCAAAACTGCACAGTTTTGTCGCCATGTAAAACTCTTCAGTTATTTGCCATTGCAGGCAGAAAACCTAAACTCTTTATACTGCCTGAAAGTCTCCATATATTATGACTGCATTTACCCTGGGAGGATTTAATATGAGATGCCTGAGTTTTATAGCAATACTTTCAGATATAAAAACAAGATTTTTAAAATTTCTGTCAGAAAGATATATTTGTTGTGACTCTGAAACTATCCAGCTCATATTTCCCCTTTCCTTGTAGAAAACATTGTTTTCATAATTTCTTTTTAATAATACAGGTTTATTTTTGGCAGAACAACTTATAAAAATCAATTGGGAACTAAAGACAAAAACCATGATTATCTCAATAAATGCAGAAAAGGCCTTCAATAAAATTCAACCCCCTTTCTTGTTAAAAACTCTCAATAAAGTAAGTATTGAAGGAACATACCTCATAATAATAAGAGCCATGTATGACAAACTGACAGGCAACATTATACTGAATGGGCAAAAGACAGGAGCATTCCCCTTAAAAACCTGCACAAGACAAGGATGCCCTCTCTCACCACTCCTATTCAACATAGTATTGGAAGTTCTAGCAAGAGCAATCAAGCAAGTGAAAGAAATAAAGGGCAGGGAAACAGGAAGAAAGGAAGTGAAACTCTGCAGATGAGATAATTCTATAGCTAGAAAACCCCACAGTCTCAGCCCAAAAGCTCCTTCAGCTAATAAACAACTTCAGCAAAGTTTCAGGATAAAAGTTAATGTACAAAAATCACTAACACTCCTATACACCACCAACAGCCAAGCCAAGAGCCAACTCAGAAAGGCAATTCCATTCACAGTTGCCTAGGAATACAAATAACCTGGGAGGCAAAAGATCTCTACAATGAGAATTACAAAACACTGCTCAAAGAAATCAGAGAACATACATACAAGTTGAAAAACATCCCATGCTCATGGATATGAAGCATCACTATCATTAAAATGGCCATACTGCCCAAAGCAATTTACAGATTCAATGCTATTCCTATCAAACTACCAATGACATTCTTTACAGAACTAGAATAATCTACTTAAAAATTCATATACAACCAAAAAAGAGCCCAAGGCAATCCAAAGCAAAAAGAACTAAGCTGGAGGCATCATGTTACCCAACTTCAAAGTATACTACAGGGCTACAGTAACCAAAACAGCATGATCCTGGTACAAAAACAGGCACATAGACCATTGGAACAGAATAGAGAGCCCAGAAATAAGGTTGTGCACCTACAACCACCTGATATTTGACAAAAACAAGCAATGAGGAAAAGATTCCCTCTTCAAAAATGATGCTGGGATAACTGGGTAGCCATATGCAGAAGGTTGAATCTGGACCCTTTCCTTACACCATATACAAAAACCAACTAAAGATAGATTAAAGACTTAATTGTAAAACTCCAAACTGTAAAAGCCCTAGAATACAACCTAGGCAATACCATCCTGGAAATAGAAACAGGCAAAGGTTTCATCACAAAGACATGAAAAGCAATCACAACAAAAGCAAAACTTAATAAATGGGATCTAACTAAACTCAAGAGCTTCTGCAAAGCAAAAGGAACTATCAACAGAATAAACAGACAACCTACAGAATGGGGAAAAATATTGCCAACTATGCATCTAACAAATATCTAATACCCAGCAACTATAAGGAATTTAAATTTACAAGAAAAAACCAACCCCATTAAAAAGTGGACAAAGGGCACGAACAGACACTTTTCAAAAGAAGACGTACATGTGGCCAACAAGCATATGTAAAAAAGCTCAATATCACTGATCATTAGAGAAATGCAAATCAAAGCCACAATGAGATACCATGTCACATCAGTCAGAATGACTATTATTGAAAAGTCAAAAAACAACAGATGCTGGTCAGGCTGCAGAGAAAAGGGAACACTTATGAACTCTTAGTGGGAGTGTAAACTAATTCAACAAACTTGGAAAGCAGTATGATGATTCCTCAAAGAACTAAAAGCAGAACTACCATTTGACCCAGCAATCCTATTACTGGGTATATACCCAAAGGAATATCAAATTGTTCTATTATATAAGACACATTCACACGAATGTTTATTGCAGCACTTTTCACAACAGCAAAGACATGGAATCAACCTAAATGCCCATCAATAACAGATTGGATAAACAAAATGTGGTACATGTGCATGATGGAATACTATGTGTCTGTGAAAAAGAATGAGATCATGTCTTTTGTGGGAACATGGATGGAGCTGGAGGCTATTATCTTCAGCAAACTAACACAGGAACAGAAAACCAAATACTGCATATTCTCACTTATATGTGGGAGCTAAATGATGAGAACTTATCAACACAAAGAAGGGAACAGCAGATACTGGGGTCTACTTAAGGGTGGAGGATGGGAGAAGGGAGAGGAGCAGAAAAGATAACTACTGTACTGAGCTTAATACCTGGATGAGGAAATAATATGTACAACAAACCTCCATGACACAAGTTTCCCTATGCAACAAACCTTCACATGTACCCCTAAATCTAAAATAAAAGTTAAAAGAAAATGAATTGGTGTTAAAATGGTCATGATCACTGACTATTAAGGTCTTATTGACACAACTTGACCTTCATTCACAGGGATTTAGAGTTAGAGGACCTATGTTTACTTGTTCATTTAATGTTTATTAAGTATCACATAAATATGAGTTAATGTCTTAGATATGGAGTAAAAAGCAGCAACAAGACAGATTTCCTGCTCTTTCATGGAGCTTAATTTTCGGTTAAGGGGGAAGCAGAAAATAAGAAAAATATTAAATGGATCAAAGATGCGTGACAAAAGTTAAAAGAGAGTGAAGGAATCCAGAATGATTATATGGTAAAGAATGAGAGAGAAACCTTAGACACTATGATTGGCAAAATAAGATCCAAGAGAAAATGTATAGTTAACATTTGAAAATGTCCCTCTGGCTTAGAGAAGGACTTAATAATTTATGCATGAAATATTACAAAGAGCCTGGGCTTCATTTATTTGAATACTGATATGTTAGGTTTCCTTTGGGACCTCTGATTCTGTATTACCTGATAGGATTCCAAATATGTTTTGTGTATGCACAGTGTAAGGGGCATCAAACTGGTTCAGAAAAGTATGCACTTTTTAATATATTATTGAGGACTCCAAAGGATGCTTGAATGTGGTTTATAGGAACCATTTGCTTACTATTAAATACTTCAGTGGGTCTGATTATTTTCTTAGAAAACAGTTTTGTCCTCTCAGCCAGCTGCTTTACCAGATAAACTATGAGGATTGCTAAAAGGCCTAGGGAGTATTTCTGAAGGTATAGTTAACTGGAAGACAGCACTTTTATGGAGATACATTAAAACTTGTACCTAATCTATTAAGAAATGCCAAGCTACCTTAAGTGCTGAAATAAAATGCTCAGAAGAGATCATTTTAGTTTAATCTTTTCTGAAACTTGATCTGAGAAGGATAAGGTAAGCCAGAAGCCAACGTGGTGATTGACTCATGGAAAAATCAAGTAAGACAGCATATATTGACCATGAAAAACATGGTTGAACAGCTCTATTCTCCAGTCTTGAGCTCCAGATATCTATTCACAATGATGTTATTTTATCTCCTAAAGCAATTAGAAAGAGAAACAACTGAGACGAAGTACTCAACATATGGATGAAAAAAAAGGAGTCACGTCTTTGGAAATTTGTACTGCAACAAAATTTACCTCAGTGGTTGTATTTGAAAAAAATTATATAATAATAGGACCTTAAAAGAAAATCAGAGAATTAGAAATACCAATAATTGCAAGTGTTTAGATGTCTTAAGATGGCAACTGTTAAGACTGAGTCATTTCTAGTGGCTAGAGACCTAGCTATAGGGCCAAAAAACACCTATTCTTAAATTCTTTTCTCAACCTTTGTTACCTCTGTTTCTTTGGTAAGTTACGTTCTCTATCATACTTATAAATATTTATTTATGTAGATATAGATAACCTTAGCTAATAAATGAAATTTGCCGTGTGCTCTCTTCTTTTATCTTTATAAGTCTATGAAACAATATTCATGTTTTGCAGGTGAGGAAACTGAAAATTATAGCTGTTATGAATGTCATGAATGCTCGGGGTGTGTGTTAACAAATGGAAGAGCTAGTATTTGAAATTACGTCTGTCTGAAACCAAAATCTGAGCTTCTAACCGCTATGTACTACAGACTCAACAGGTCATCATAAGATTAATTGGAATTATGCTGGGACCGATGCCAAACATATCTAAACACGCAACATAAATTTAGCAATTATAAGTTTTCGTATGAATCTTCAATTGTGCGAGGAAAATATTTATTTCATTTCCATTTAAACAATTACAATTTAAATCCTCATCTTGTCTTGCCAGCCAGAAATTCAGTCCGATTCATGATTTAGGCTCAACCCTTCCGGCATTATATTAAGATTTTATTCTAGGTCCTATGCTGTGCCAAAGAATTGGAACACGCCCGTCTGCTTTTTAGGACTTGGTCCATATTGGTTTTGGCTGAAAAGCCCCTTGTTTCTCCTAGTATTATTACTTGAGGTTCAGTAGTTCTAATATGTTTGAGGCATGCACATCTTTGTTGAGTCTGGGGAGATTCTACTGTCCTTGTTCATTCATTTTATATTTATTAAGTACCCTTTCAATATCAAGCACTATCCTAGATATTGAGGAACAAGCAGCAACAAAACAAATGTATTTTCTGCTCTCTGCTTAGGGTCCAGCCTCTCTTGGTATGTCATGAAGTCTGATAACCTGTGGAATCTTGTTGCCTCTTAACAGGATGCTAAGAGTGGAACATTCCAGCCACAGGTAAATTTATCATTAAGCTAAAGAAATGGGATTCAGGGACTCTCACTTTCAGGGCCCCTTCCAAGACTTTGAGATAGGCTTTAAGAGTATGTTTCTGTTTGCTTTGTTTTGTTTGCTTTTGCAAAGATAAGGTATTTGAGCTACAGTCAGTTAGACTTGTCTTTTTTCAGTTCTAACCTCTTTGTGTTTTTATGATCCTGCCAAAGGGAAGTTGAGTTTACTATTAATATTAAGTTGTTAGGTGTGCCAGCTTTATGGTGGTTATATGAAAAATATGTTCTTATTTGTTAAAGTTACGTCCTCAGCATTCATAAAGGACATAAAGCACAGAATAATTCCTCCCCCTCTCCGAAAAAAAAAAAAAAGCTGTAATGAAAGAAGTGCTAACATGATGTTTATAATTGCTGAAGCTGGGTGATGTATACTTAGAGGTTCATTATATTCTTTCCTTTTTTCTTTTATATGTTTGAACATTTCCAAAATAAAAAGTTAAAAATACCCAAACCCAGGATAAATCTAACTGTGGTATGTTCTTCATGTATTTTTTTACGTAAGTTGGTAAGTTATTTAATGTATAGTCTCCAGTTTCTTATCCATTTATTCCCAGAAATATTTGTATTAGATCCTGGATTTGCTTTTTTTTTTAATTAAACTTGTGTTTTTAAGAATAGCACATTTAATTTATAAATTAAATCAAAATATTTATCAAATTGTTTCATTTTTCTCTATCTTTTTACTTTATGTTCTTGGGGTTTCTCAAGTCTACTTATCATGTTACTGATTTTGTTTTCTGCAATTCAATTTTTCTACTGATTACACTCCATCACAAATTGATATTTCATTCTTGAATTTGGGGTTCCTTGTATTTTAAACTTTTATTATTATAATGGACTCATTTTGCTTTTTAGCCTATACTTCTCTTGATTGACTTCCAGCTTGTAACTCTGTTCCTTTTTCATAAGGCTATATTTTCTTGCAGTTTTTAAAATTAACAAATCAGGCAACTTATTGTCTCTTTATTTTAGAAACTGGAAGAGGCATGTATGAAACAGTATCTTTTATTATGCTTAATATCTCTTCATAGGTGTATTATGCATCTCCAAAAGGAAGCAACGTTTTCCAAGTAGGTGGATTTTTTCCCCTGACTGTGTGAAGATCTATAAAAATCCCCATCAATATTATTCTACAGAATCCCAATAGGGAAAATGTAGGCTAAACATTTTTGATTTTTTTTCTGTTTTTTTTTTTTTTTTTTTTTTTTTATTTTTTTTATCTTGCCTCTTATATCTAGAGGGCCCATGATAAATCAGAGGGCATAAAGGTGTATACAACTGTCACTAATAGCACTGACCTAAAGGCTACAAAAAATCCACTAACAGAAGTCTTTCAAGAGTAGTAGCACAATTACTAAGTGGTTTGTTTTAAAATATAAAAGCCAAGTGTTCTCTTTATAAGTTAAATTTTTTGTTCATTTGTTTGTTTCTGTTTTTGGAGTTTTTTTGGTAACCCTGAGGAAAAAAAGAATAAATCCTATTTTGCCAAAATGTTTCAAAACCTCTTAACGTGTATTAAAATGAATGGTTGTTTTAATTTAGAAAAAATATTCTGGTTCAATACTAAACTTCTTTAAGATTTACTGAGGGTGTTTAATATTAGAACAACTGTTTTGGTTCATTACATTTTTTAAGAGGCTCTAAACTCTAATCAGTGAAAACTCACTCAAGCTTCTAACTGCAAAAGCGGGCTATTTTAAAGTAATGTGACAACTTTAAAATTTTACAATTTTAAAACTCTTCTTCATATAAATTTTCGTGGATGCCTCTGAAGTTTTGCATTTCCCTAATGAGATAATACTTATAAATAGGCTAAAAACTCTATAAGATATAAAGACTAATACACATGAGTTTTATAAGTCTAAATTTGGTTTGTACTTAGCATTTTAGAGATAATTTTTAAAAGTAATAAAAAGGCTAATATTTTTAAGAGCTTTATGCTTTAGTGTTTTCTTTTGTTCTTTATTGTAATAATTCTTACGTTAGTATTTCCAACAAAGAAGTGATTTAAAAAACTAGTATTATGTGAATATTCTTAACAGGCAGTTGAACAACAGTTTGAACTGCAAAGGTCCACCTGATTTTTTTCTACCTCTGCCACCTCTGAAACAGCAAGATCAGCCCTTGCTCTTTCTTCTCCTCCTACTCAACATGAAGGAATGAAGATGAAGACTTTATAATGATCCATTTTTACTTAATAAGCAGTAAGTATATTTTCTCTTTCTTATGATTTTCTTAACAACATTTTCTTTTGTCTAGCTTATTTTACTGTAAGAATATAGTACATAGTACACATAACATACAAAATATGCGTGAATTGGCTGTTTATCAGTAAGACTTCCTGTCAAACAGTAGGCTATTAGTAATTAAGTTATAAAGGAGTCAAATGCTATACACAAATTTTTGACTGATCAGGGGTTCATACCTCTATCGCTTGTGTTGTCCAAGAGTCAACTGTATAATAAGATACTACACAATTCACAAGGAAATGTTGAATAGTCCCATAAAAAATGATCAAAGAAAGTGAAGAGGAAGTTCATAAAACATAAACTAAAGTTGACAATATAAATGTAAAACGCTGAAAAGCTGAACCTCCACAGTAACACCCTCACCAAACCATGGATCAAAAATATTCCAAAAGAAAACCCAATAAAAAATAACAACACAACAATAAAATATAATGCACATAAAAATACAACATAACAAATATTTACTTAGCATTTACATTGTATTAGGTACTATAAGTAATCTAGAGATAATTTGACAGGAGGGTCTCTTCTGGAAGGACTTAAAGCTTAAGATTGTAGTGGCGGGACTGGCCACAGAAACAGTGCAGTATCCATGAAGCTAAGTGTTGGTTGTCAAACCAAATGCAGAAATAAATACAATCGCATTTGAAACATGTAATTGTTATATAAACACAAAATATATTATCATAGTTTGAAGGTATGTAAAGGAGTCTTGTTAGTAGAAAAGTCATCAAAGAATTAATGCTATTCAGAGTGTTCTCAGCTTTGATCCCAGTCACAGTATCACAACTCTTAGCCTGTTGTTAGTAGATGCTCTCTTGAAGGCAAATTTTGGGAACAGTAATTTTCAGGCTCTAATACAAAGAGCAAACATCAACTGAACTCTTCCTCTAAGTGCTTAATGGCATAAACTCTGTTGAGCCTTACAACAGATTTTTGTTTTCATCACTACACATGCGGGAATGGAGAATTAGAAAGGATAAATAACTTGCTGAGAGTTACACTCTTGTGAGTTTTAAATCCGAGAATTGAACTCCAGCAACAATTAGGCTCTCACTCATTTACTGAATGGTTTATTTCACTGAAGAAATGAAATATTAAATATTCAGAATTTGATAACCACTTCTCCCATGTCTTATGCTCCTAGTATTTTTCACCGAGTCCATAACTCCTCCAATACCCTACTTAACATATTCTAAATCTGCTAATTCGTATATGTTTTATTGTTATCATTTCTATGTTATGAAATAATTTGGCAGAATTAAACATACTCAGCAGTCCTGGAATATGAGAATTAAGATACTCTGATGTGGATAAAATAGATAAACCAGCAGATAATGATACATTCATTTATCCCTCTGCTTTATAGTGTTTTGAATGGCTTCATGATTTTGCAGCTTTTTCAAATATGTTTCCAAATACAACAGTTCACAAATTCTGCACTTCCACTTTCAACTCAAAAAACTTGATAACTCACTGTTTTTGGTCCCTTGAATCCAAATGTGGCTACTATATTTTAAAGAAAATAACAATACTGCACTATTATCTCTATAGAGTGTTCCTCTACTCTAGGAATAGGGTGGGTTGAAGAGCACAAAGTATATTTTATAATTCTGAACTATTCCACTAATCATTAATACGAGCATGCAATTAATGCATAAGTTCAAGAGGAGAGTCTCTCTCCCATCTTTGCTAGTAGAAGACATGTGGAAGAGCATAAAGGCCGGGAGTCTCTTGGCGGTGTGCAAGACCAATTTTAAGAATACCTGGCAGTATTTCCGATAGAAAATCATATGACAGTATGGAATAGTGGAAACCCTGGAGAATCTGTAGTTCAAAGATGAGGTTAAAATTCCACCTCTGACATGTATAGGTTATGTTACCCTGGGAAGTGGAATAGATGTCAGTTTTCTCACCTACAATAATAGGGCCAGTAAAATCTAATTCTACAGAGATATTTTGAGGTTTAAATGAATTCATGTATTACAATGCTTGCACATGCCCAGAACACAGTACACCATCAGTATATGAAAGCTTTCATATCCACTCTTATATTACTCATTTGGAGATAATGATACTTACCTTATAGGTTATAATTAGAATTAGATGAGTATCTATGCTGATGGAATTTATCACCCTGTACCAATTAAGCTTCTAGATGGATCATTTTGTTCTTGGTTAGCCCAGTTTAACCCTTTGTAGAAACATTAATTCGCTTATAAAATTCAGTTGCAGGAGTTACATATTCCCATGTAGTATTCTACCTATCTGCTCTAACTGTATTTCTCATTTTTTTTTGTAACAGACAAGTTTTATTTATACAATCTCTCACAAATAATAACAAAGGTCGTTTCGAGGGGGAAAAAAAGTCCTCATCCTGGGGAAATTTGGCTACAAGGGGGAAGTAAAAGAACTTGCTCAGGAAATGCAACAACGTCTTTCTTTGTTCAATTCCTCCTTTGTATTTTCCCCCTCACCTCCTTAGTTCTGCTTGGCATCTTGTCTTGCAGGCTTCCTAATTCTAAAAATTTCCTCATAGGCTTTATACTTGGAAAGCTTTAATGAAGTCAACCACTTTTTGATATCAGAGTGGTGTCTGCAGGGTGAGGCAAGTGATGCCTTGGCTCTGTCTTCAATTCCAGGTCTGTCCTTATGGATTGTAAAGCAATAATTGTTCACTGTGGCACTACACTAGTGTACTTACTTAATCACTCAGAAGGAATTATCTGTGGTCACACTAAGACAGCTGGGAATAAAAGCTGGCACAACACCTAATGGCCGAAGAGACCCTGCTCAGGTCCTACTCTCTCAGGGAATTCCTCATTTAGACTGCCTGCTTTAAGCTTACAGGATTCCTCTGTAATCTACCTGTTTTGTTACTCCTCCATTCCAAAATAACTAGAGGTTCTTCTAGAAAATGTACTCTCTTTGTCTGTACTTCCTTGAAGTTTAAGCTGTAGGCTTCACAGATTTAATCAATCATTTTCAAGGATAACTTATTATTTTATTTAACTAATATGTATCTTGGGCCATGTATATCATGCATTCTTTTAAGCACTGATTATGGCTTCTAATAAGGACTATCTTTCTAAGCACTTTGCAGTGTACTAGGTTGTTTTGTGCTGCTATCGTTTCTAGCTGTATGAATGTCTTGATATTCGAAAAGCTACTGATTCTTCTTTCCTACAGAATTGAGTCCAAACCTCACAACATCCAAAGCTGTATGGATTAGGGTCCTCATAGGAAGATGTCATACTCAAAACAACTGACAAAGATGTGTGTGGGAAGGGTAAAAGGAAATTCACAAGTGATGGCAAAGCCTTGGGCTCTATCTTTGGATTGGGTGAGAACTTCAGCTGTAGGAGAGTCAGCGCCCTTGAAGATGAGTACTTTGGTAGTTAAATGGCTGAGATTGAGCCTGGAAAGTAAAAAGCCAATGAAACAAAAGTGTCGGCTTCTTGTTTTTGCCTTCTAATCATCATCTGGTCCACCCATTGGCAGAACCCAATAGGAAACAGAGGAAAAGGGGACACTCAACCTCCTGGAAGATATATCAGGGTATATTAGGGTAGAGAATAGATCAGGAAGGGTGCAAGCAGAATGTTCAGCAAAAATGACACTCCAAATCTGCCCCACATTGCCTTTATTAGAGTTCTATCCCTCTATTTCTGTTTCTGTTTGCTACTAATTCCTGTAAATGTAGCTAATTCTGGAACTAAAATTCCCTTTCACAGAAAGCATTCAACATTAAATTAATACATTTTTTTGAGTTTATACTATGTGCCAGATCTATTTCGAGCAGCTGAAAATGCTCTCTGCTGTTTAGGAACGTACATTTCTGTGAGTGACATTTTTACAAAGACAGCATAGTTCAGTTCATAATCAGATATTACATATGAACAAAGAAGACTTCTTTCTGTTTAAGGTAAAGCAGGTTATAATAAAAAAGGGTTTGTTTGCAGGCAAGCTAATTACAGCTTTTTTTTACTCAGGTGAGGCACTGAAAGTCAGGCTCCCACTAGTCTTTAATGGAAATATTACAAAATAGAAGGTATTTGACACTTTTGTGATCCAGAACTGTACAGTATTTCACTGTTTTGTTCCCTCTTCCCTCTCCTTGTTTTTAATTATATAAATCATTTATTGGAATGGAACTGTCCAAATCCCTGGGTACCATATTCTTCTAGCTGTAATTCTGTAGTGTTCCTTTACTGTTGAGAAAGGAGTGACATGTGGCAAATGACCAAAAGTCACCCGGACCTACAAGATTAAATTGTTCAAGAGTCCCTTGAAACAGCAGCTTAAAAGAAGAAAATAGGCCTATACTGAGAATGAAAGAAACTAACAGAAATGCCATGTCCCAACTGTTTCAAACTATGTGTCTATTCAACTCTGTAGGGAAGTTCTCAGAGCCATGCCAACACTGAGCTTTTTTGTGCTTTCTTCCTTAAGCCTCCTAAATACATATAAAATATTACATAGGTAAAAAACACCCAAAATATCCTCTATTTATCCAAATCATTTAATACTTTTTGTCATACACATTGATAATTCTGTCACCTTTATGATGTCTCTTATTCTCTCCTTTCAGAATTAAGTTTTCTTATACTAAAATAGTCCCCATCCAGCCAGGCGTGGTTGTTCACATGCCAGCATTTTGAGAGGCTGAGGTGGGAGGATCACTTGAGTCCAGGAGTTTGAGATCTGCCTGGGCAACAAAGTGAGACCTCTTCTCTACAAAAAATAAAAGATTACCAATCATGTTGGTGCAGGCCTATAGTCCCAGCTACTTAGGAGGCTGAGGTGGAAAGTTGCTTTGAGTCTGGTTTGCTGAGGCTTCAGTGATCCGTGATTGTGACATTTCACTCCAGCCTGAGCAACAGAGTAAGACACTTTAAATAAATAAATGGAAAAAGGAAAGAAAAAGAAAAAAGAAAAAAGCAGTCCCCACCCTGGATGTAGCTTACCTTTATCATAGTCCCAACTCTCTCCTTCAGTTACTTCTATCTATCATAACACTAATTTTCGGAGTGCTTTTTCAGGGAAGCAAATGAGTAAAAAAGAAATAGAAATACTTAGCTTTATGTTGAGAATTGTTAAATGATTTGATGTGAAGGTTTGTGTGTATCTATTTTGTATATTTAATGTTCAGATGTCTTTGTAATTCTGAAGGTAAGAAAGTGAAGGAGCAACAAGAGCTAATTAGACCCATGTTGATGACACACCGTGTCTTTGGATAACTTTCAGCTAAAGAAACATCAAAAATCTAAACTAATCTCCCTATATTCATCCAGAAAACTTCTACATATAATTTAAAACTCTTATTAGAAAACTCGCTAAAATAGAGAGAAATGTCTTTACACTACTAATTACTGAACAGTACTTATCAAATTACTCAGTGTGATGGTTAATTTTATCTGTCAATTTGACTGGGCCATGGGATGCCCAGATATTTGACCATGCTTTATTCTAGGTGTTTCTATGAGAATGCTTTTGGATGAGATTAGCATTTAAATCAATAGACTAAATGAAGCAGATTGGCCTCCATGATATGGGTGGGCCTCCTCTAATCAGATGAAGGCTTTGAATACAACAAAAGTCTGGATGTCCCCAGAGTAGAAATAATTTTTCCTTCCTGATTGCCTTCAAATTGGAACACCAGCTTTTTTCTTGCCTTTGGACTCAAACTGAAACCTTGGCTCTTGCTGGGTCCTGAGCCTGCCAGCCTTTCAACTGGGACTACACCCTTAACTCTCTTGGTTCTTAAGCTTTTGTACTCAGGCTGGCTCTCTTGGGTTTCTATCTTGTCAACTCACTCTGTAATCTTGGGACTTGCCAGCTTCCATAATTGTGTGAGTCAATTCCTTATTATAAATTATATATGTATTTGTATACACACACCCATATCAACCCTCCTCCTTCTTCCTTGTTTGTTTTTTTTTCTGCAGACTTTTAATATATTTGGCCTTCCAGGCCAATAATATAGCCAAATCATGATGATATATGCTTGCAACCACTTGTAAAAATAAGTAGGTTTACCTCAGTCTCTTAAATTGTCTTTAAGTTTAAAATATTTTAAAATGTGTTGGCTGGTGAGATGTCTAAGGGAACTGTTTGACTGCCCTTTCTTGACTCAAACAGATTTGGCCACATCTACAGCACAGCACTTTTCTAAATGTACTTCTAAATATGAGATTTTCTTCCAAGAGGGTTTTGAAACGGATCTGGAAGGCAGAATCCAAGAACTTTTCATTTGCTTGTTTGATTGTTCTTTTCATTGTTTTGCTCTTAGTCATTTCTTTTTCAGCTCCAAAACTTCTGATGATTTTCACTTAAAATTTGCATGATTGGCTTTTAAATGTTGTTGAAAAAAGAGTTTCATGTGGTAATTGTTCAGTTTCTTTTTTCACACAAAAGATACTGAAATTTAGACTAATTTGCATCTCTCCAATAAAAAAGCCCATACTTTAAATAAACATCTAAGTATATCATAAATTTTTTTTTACATTGATGACTGCTGCTTAGTACTGAGTTGCTGTTTGTGGCTGAGAAGGGCTATCATCTTTGCTTTTAAGTTTTTATGTCCAAAGCCTCAGGGACTAGACACAAGTGCCATATTTTCTAATCTGTTGCTACAAATAAATTATTTTTACTTTTCTGGCTTTCATGATAAAACCATGACCTTGGTTGCCTGAGAAAAGCAAGGTTCTGCTGGCTTTGTTTGCACAGGTATGGGGTGAAACCTTTGAAGCATAGAGAACATAAAACTTATTTTATCCCAAATTGTAAGTAAAATGTTCACCTCTTGAGACTACACCATGTGTATCCCTAGCTTTCACTTATGTCCCAGCACACCAACCCCATGCAGTGTATGAACCCTGCTGAGAAGACTGGTTTAGCTCCCTTCCCTAATCTGGTCCTCCCCACAGTAAACTTCTCAAATGGCCATTTATTTTTTTTTTCTTGAATGTAACTCTTCTAACACTTCATTGCTTAAAATACCTTAAATGGGTTCTGATATCTCTCTGTTTACTGCCACAATATAAGCCAAAACTCTGAAACCCAATTTACCTAGCTTCTGAGGGTCTATCACTCATTGGTCTCTGTCCACCTCTTCAGTCTCAGCACTTACTATTTCTTCATGTTCATCACAAAAGTTTCTCAGATCCCTGAAACTGTCATCTGCTTTTCCTCTGAGAATTTCTATTTGAGAAATTCCATGATTATAGTTTTTCCTCTGGATCTTTTCCTGTGCTGTGTCCTCTGGCCAAATCACTGTCCCTGCACTTCTCACTCCTCTCTTGTGTTAGTTATTCCCTCTTGACTCTTCAGGCCTGGAAAGACTTCCCCAACTTACCAAGTTAAGGTCAGTTTTCAACTTCTTCCTCCCTTGAGACATAAATATCTAAACATAATCTCTACTTTCTCATTGCAACGCTTGTCACATCTTTTTAATTTCCTGATTGTTTGTTCTGTGACTTTCCAAAGGCAGAGATATACCCTGTCTTTTTTTTTTTGGCCTTATTGCAGAGATATACCCTTTTTTTTTTTTTTTCTTTTTGGCCTTATTTTTAATCTTGAATATAGTGCCTTGTATACTGTTGGGAATCGGTAAATAGTGGTATCAATGAATGATCTCTGGAATAGGCAACCACCAGTCAAAAGTCAACCAAGAGTCAACATTATAAGAGCAACATCATACCTTACCCAAGGCTTAACTCTTTCAATGCGTTTTTCATTTTATAATTTGCCCCTGCCATCCAGGTGGGACCAATAAGTATGTATCTCAGTGGAGCTTTGTAACAGGACTCCAATGTGAGGTTGATTGGATAGGAGGTAGTAATCTTTCCTGATACACATGCATTTTCCTCAGGGGACTTTTATAGTCCTTCTCACACTATACTGTAATCATCCTTTCTCTCAATAGTCCGTAAACATTTTAAGGGCAGCAAGCTGTCTGATTTCCAGTGTTGAACCCCTAGTCTACCATATAGTACATTTAATGAATTAAAACTTTATTCCATTTTGTGGGAACCTGGTTCTCTAAATCATGGAATAACATATTTGAATTCTACAACTGCTAAATTGCTATGGAGGCATAAAAGAGTAGACATCAGAATTTTTGACTCAAAATTTGATCTGAACCAGATTTTTTTATTCTCTCCAATCTTTTAATAGTAATCTGCCTCTCTTATTTTAAAAGACACAGCAGACTGTCAAGAACTATTTGAGAATTTCCATGATTATATTTGATAAGAAGGTCAACCTGTAGGCTTACATGACAGAGAATCTTAGATCTCATCTTCTGTAAAAGAAATGACTCAGGGCAAAATGATATTGTAGAAAAGACACAAGTAGTCGAGTAGTCTCTTTTCTGAGTTTGACTATGAGTGTATTTTTATTATGGGAGATAATTTTATTTCTTCTTTTTTCTTTTTATTGAGATAACACATATTTTAACAAAATATACCAATTATAAATGTACAATTTAATGAATTATAACAAAGTAATATCCAACTACCATGTAGGTTAAGAAATAGAATATTACCAGCATGCCAAATACCCCCCATTGTGTCCCTCTCAATAATTATCCCTTTCCTGCTTTCTACCTCCCACCCCTTTTTAAATGCTTTGGGACTATATAAGGTATATAAGAGGAAAAAGCCAGCATCTTTGGAAAGCAGGCTATCATAATCTAACAGAAGAGGCAAACTTATTCAAATAGGCACAAGATTACGCAGTAAGAGGCTAGCAATATAAGCTGGGGGTTATGGAAACTCAAAGGCTGTGGGCTGAGGGGGAAACAGAAGTATTCACAGAGGAGGTGACATTTAAAGAGGATTTTGAAAAATGTTTTCCTGGTTTAGAAAAGAAAGAAAAGTAGGATATACCACGGAGAAAAAAAATAATTAACAATTTGATGGTGAGAGGAAAGGGGTTGGCTGTTGGAGAAAAGTATTGGTCTAATGTAATGTGGTTAGGGCAACAGATTTAAACTTCAATTGCGCCTCAGAATCACCTACTAGACTCTTTAAAGTACATATCCTAGATCTATAGATTCGTGATCTGTAAGGATCCAGGGTTGAGGCTAACAGATGTGGACTGTTTACAAAGCCTGACAGTTAATTATGGTTTGCTAGCAAGATTTGCAAATGACCGAACCAGAAGACAAAATACAAAATACAGGGCAGATTATGGAGGATTTTGAAAGCCAATTTATATATTTTGGGCTGTACTCTTTAGCCTAGTATTTCCCAGACTTGCCTGATCATAGGAATCACCCAGAGAGTCTGGTAAAAAGTCAACTTCCTTTGCCCTGCACCGAACCTACAAAACACAAATTGACAGGAAGGTGGGGCTGGCGTTAATCTTCCCTTTTTCCTCTTCCCTTCCTCCCCTGCTTCCTCCCTTCTTTGTTTCCTTCCTTTCTTTTCTCTTTACCCATTTCTCTTTCTTTTCCTTCCTTGCTTCCTCCGTCCCTTCCTTTTTTCCCTTCGTCCTTCCTTCTTTCCCTCCTTCCTTCCTCCCTTCTTTCTTCTTCCCTCTTTCCTTCCTTCCTTTCTTCTTTATGCTACTATTTCTGTATTTTTTTCTCTCTTTCTCTTTTTCCCCAAATAATTCAGATGATTTTCATTAGTACTTATATTGGAAAACTTTTTTTTTAGCCCATTGGAAGTCATTTAAACTTCATTAGAGTCAGATCTGCTATAAAGATTATCTTGGTACATATTCATTGGTTGAGGAAAGGGAAGAGATTTAAATGAGAGAGAGGAGAGGAAGATTTGTTCTATAATTTGGGGGATAGCTGATTAGCAGAGACACTGGTTGGTTCACTTTCCAATTCCTTCATGAGATAGTGTCCAATACAAAAGTGATACTCAGAAATATGTTAAACGAATGGCTGAATTATAAGCTCATTAGGATGGAGGATGTGCTATTTAAAGGATTATGTGCTATTTAAATGGCTGTGTTATAAAATGGATGAATTATGAATTCATTAGGCTGCAGTGGAGGTGCTATATAAAGGAAACTTTCATAGGTATAATAAAGAGGACTTGGTAAACAATTGGTTGTGGGGATTGGGAAATAAGGAGCATTGAGTGCGACTTGGAGATTTCTAGCATGAATGGCTGGTGGGTGGGGAAGCCACTCATTGAGACAGGCTTAGTGTTATTTCTTAAGTTGAAACTTAGAGGAAAAGACTGTTTCTTTAAAAATAGTTATTAGCAAATGACTTTCAGCAAGTCAGAGTCTAGTATACTTCCTCTCTGTTCTTTATGCTTCTATTCAGGCCAAGCAACACCACCAACACAACTCTCATACTCACACAAGTGACACATACTGTCATCAAGAAATGGATATATACATTTTAGGCCTGATACTTCAACTGGAAAAGCCAGTTTTCACATCTGTCAGATTCTCCCCCCCTTTGCTTCCCTCTTCCTCCTTATTCAGAACCACTGTTTTCTACTTCAGAACAGGCTTAATACTACATGAAAAAGAGAGAGAGCATGGATGAGTGAAATGATGGCTGTCTGATTTTGTTACAGTGTCTGCTGAAAATTCCTGTGAGTGGCATATCTTAGTGCTAGAGTTTGAGGCAGAAGGGCAAAACTTTAATTGAATCTTATCTTCAAACAGCCAGAGTAATAAAAGAGAAATAAGGGTGAAATTTCATAGCAGTTCAATTTGAGAACTCTTGTAGCTGCTCAATTTGAGAACTCCACATAACAATTACATATATATTAACAGATCATAGGTGAGTTTGGATTTTTTTACTTCAGTGAACATTGTTTCTCGCAATAAAACAAGCAATACTTCTTTTCCTTACTATGGTAAAACTGCCACTGGGCTTTATTTAACAAGAATTACTGTGAATAAATTACAGCATTAAATTATGCACCATGACATGACTTCGTGTGAAAAATCTGGGCCGCTACAAGACTCCTTGAAGTTAATTCAAGCTGAGCTCACTAGAGAAAGCCTTAATTACTTCCTGGAACCCATGGATTTATTTTCAGTTCTTGGTGCCATTGGGATCACAGTTTAGATGAATTACCAGCAAATGCTCATGAAAGGCGGCAGTGGGAATGGACCACAGAAATGGGGGTCAAAGTTTGTATTCTTGATTTGCCTCTGGCTTTTATTGCTACATGTGTCTCCACAAATTGGCTTGAGAAATCACAGCTGGATATAGAAGAATCTACATTTTTATATTTGGGAGGCAATATAAAATCATCCAGTTCTACCTCCCACAGAGAACAAACTTTCCTGCTTTGTCATTTTTGACAGATGGTCAGCCTCTACTTATAATAGATCTATGACCAGGACTCATTACCTCCCAAAGCTCCTTCTTCCAACAGGACAAAATTTTAGAAATGCCTGTCAAAATCTAGCTCATTTTAATAGTGTGTATAAATTTAATTATTTGAATTGGAGTAGAGTTCCCTAAACTTGCATGATTAGTGTCACCTGGTGTACTTGCTAAACTTACAGATCAGCTGACCTTTTCCCTTGGAAATTCTAAACCAGAAAGTGTGAGTTCCGGTCTTCAGATCTTCATTTTATCACATACAGCAGGTGATTATTGCGTTTACAAAAGTTTGAGAAACACATCTGTAACTACTTCTCAGACATAAATGTGCACGGAGTCACCTGGAAATCTTATTAAAGTGCAAATTCTACCTTAATGGGTTGGGGATGGGACCTGTAATTCTGTGTTTCTAGTAAGCTCCTGGGTGATTCCATAGCTGCACTTCTGTGGACCATACTTTGAGTAGCAAGACTCTAGAATGATGTCAAATCATTCTTTTAAAATAATGCTCCTTAAAATATTGTTAAAGACAATTTCTACTTAGCTTCTGTATCTCTAGATCTCCAAGCTGAATGACCTCACTTACTTAATTTCTCATCAGTATAGATGTGCTATGATCTGCATACCCTTCATCATCTTGGTTATTTTCTCCTGACTTAATCTTGATTTGCTAATGTCTCTCATAAAATATAATGTACATAATGTCCTACAATTAACCTAACGTGCTTTAAAATTGAAACTCTAATGTTCTTCCAATAATTTGGTCCAATTTTCACCAATTATTAGGTTACATGAAATTGTGAACTGCTAAAATTCCTAAACGTTCCATGCGTAAACTACTGTCAAGGATGGTCTTTTGGAGGCCGACTTAATTTTTTGGGGGGGTAAGTATACACCAAATTCTATACATTAGCTGTAAAATATCCCATTTATTTTATTCATTTATTTTTTTGAGGAAAAGTTTGGATTTTGATTGTGTATCCTATATATTGGCTATCCCTTTCAGCTTTATGTCTTCCCAGCTCTTCATTCATATTCTTTATGGAATGCTGAAAATGAACATACAGAACTTCCTGGCATGTTAATGGAACAGAACTTCCTGGAATGTTAATGAAAATTAAAAATAGCAAGCTGCTAATCTGTATATTGTATTTAGAATGTGGTCTTTAAACCGAAACTCTACTTTAAATTATAATCATTCAGCCCTTGTTTTTAACAGGGTCTGTTGGCATTTTAGGTAGAAAAATTCTTTGTTGTGTGAGTCTGCCTTGCATGTTGCAATTCATTTAGCATGTGATATGGTGTGTTAGTACCCTCCAAATCTCATGTTGAAATGTGATTCCCAGTGTTGGATGTGGGGCCTTTTGGGAGGTGATTGCTCACAGGGGCAGGTTCCTCCTGAATGGTTTGGCACCATCCCCTTAGTGAAAAGTGAGCTCTCACTTAGTTCATGTGAAATCTGGTGGTTTAAAAGTCTGGGACCTTCCCTGCCTCACTTTCTGGCAGTAGCTCTTGTCATGTAATGTGCTTGCTCCTGCTTCACCTTCCACCATTATTGTGAGCTTCCTGGGGCCCTCACCAGAAGCAGATGCCTGCACCAGATTTCTTGCACACCCTGAAGAACCATGAAACAATTAGACCTCTTTTCTTTATAAATTACTCACTCTCAGGTATTTCCTATCTAGTAAAACAAATGGATTAAAACAGCATCTCTGGAAACTATTCTCTAAATGCAAACAGTGTGCCTGATATATTTCCAAATACTCCCTGGGATATAGTATTTTCCCTGGTTGAGAACGATAAAGCCTATATTTTACTGTTTTTCTAGAATATATTGTGGGGCAATTTACCCAATATTTTGATTAAAAAAGCAGTTTATTTGTGTTAAACTAAGTCCACTGCTTGTGTAAGAACTAAGGCTACTTCTTTCACATAACTATTGAGACTAGAAGTGAGACTAACTGTGTCAATATAAGTTAACTGTTTGATCAGGAAATGTTTAACCAGGAAGATAAACCTGTAAGCCAATACATGTTATTTTTTGCTTCAAGAAATTTTTGCAAACTAATTTATCTAGGTAAATGATTTGGACAACAGTTCATGTACCTGGGCAGACAGCTTGCTTATTAGAGCAATAGTTTGATAATTAAGGCTTACTTTGAGATCCTTTACTTGCTGGAGAAACAATTCTAAATGATATGTAATAAACTTTCCCAAATCCTAATTAGTTCCTCATCTTGAAAGACCTATCTTCAAATCACTTTATCCCAAACCCCAAAGCCCAAAACCTTCCTTAATTTCTCCCTTTTGAGACACTATTGAGACCATTGAGGTGGTGATCTTCTTTGCTTCAATGTTTAATGAATTTGATTTTGTTGGATTACTAGGTTTCTCTGGTGATCTTTACGTGGAGCTGACATTGTTTATCATGTCAATGATAAAGGCTTTAAAATACTCCTGATGGTGATCTTTTCATATCCTGACCTATGAGTCATCTTAAATGTATCTTAAATACTTGTTCCAAGCTTGTTTGTTAATGATTGATACGTACTTTTGCAGTTAGGACGAGGTGAAAAAAGAGGAAAAAGAAGTGATAATGAAGATGACAGAAGAAAGATGAAGAAAAGGAGAAGGAGGTAAGTGAAGGAGGAAGCACAGAAGACAGAAGGAGACAAGAAAAAAAGAGAGAAACAGTATGGGAAATATGCAATAAAAAGGAATAAGGAAAAGAGAGAAATATACCTGAACTTTTTCTTTCTCATTTTTTGAATCATGGGCATCTATTGCAACTCTTTGTTGATCCCATTCAGTATGATCTTAGCTACAAACATGGGCAAGGAGAAGGAAGACAATGAGAATAATTAGATATAGAGGATGCATTCAAGGTATGACTAGTCACTTCACTCCTTATTCAGCATAGTGCTGTCTCTGTGTAGAGATGGCCGCTCCCACCCAAAATCTGTTGAGCAATACTTGAGGTTTTACCAGGTTGGGACTCCTAGAATCTGACACATAATGGGCTGCAATTAATATTTATCAGTTAACTTGACAATTAATTGAGTCATTTTTATGACCTTTCTTAACCAATTTGAGGTTCTTTTAGTTTTTGTTTTATTATGAAATATAAAACATACTACTGAGATATATACATTGCCTTTTTAGAAATTTCTTTTTAGGAAATTCAGAAAAATCTCTTCAGTTCCTCCTGTATCTTTCTCTGTAATGGAGCAATCTTAAAACTTACTGATCTTACATAACATTTTCAAATGTATTAAACTCTAAAAGTGTAATCTACCTAAACATTCATAATTCAGATGTTTCTGTCAAGTAAATTTATGCAGGTGAGGGGTGTGTGGCCAATAATGTTTTCTTAAGAAGTCTAAATAACATGTTTATATATAGACTTCTTTGAAAATAAAATGTGTCTAAAGAAGAGTTTGGCCTTTGCTATAAGTATTCGTAATGCAGTCCAATATCTCACTTCTGTATAGGACAGTCAGATATTCATTCTTCATTGACTCAGAATGTGTTTTCTTATTTTTCCCAAGCCATTGTATTGTAGAGCATACTATTCCCTCCTGCAGAATGTGGGGTGAGTTCTTTTACTACCTATGGAGAAATCTATGGTGATTTTCATGTAAAATGTTTTATTTGTCTTATGTGGAGCGTATGATAGAAATGAAGAGATTAATCTCAGTAGAACACCAGTTTGTTAATGTAAGCAAACTTTCTCTAACAATTTCATAATAAGCTGACGCTACAATTAACTTCCCCCAACGCATGAAATTTATGCTAAATGAGCCTGTATAAAACAACCAAGAGTGTCTTAAACTGTAGGCCTGGGCTGTATTATTGACCCTAGGAGCACTTCCAAGAATGGAAAGCCAATAAGCAGAAGGATGTGAACTGTGCAACCAGTTTATGTGGGTTTAATAGTGCAATGAGAACAGAGGGTGCAACCCAAGTTGGGGAAGAGTGAATATATATGCATATGTTTAAATACTTCTCACTCATTAACAAGATACATGAGAAAAAAAATTATTGAATGCAAAGTATTTATTTTGTCCACAAATCTACAGTAAGCCCTAGGGACACTATTCAAACTCAAATCCAATATAGAAAGGACATCTATTTCCAAAAATTTCTGTTTTAAATGGGGCAGACATTTTGTGTGGCATTATAAACTTGAAAGCAACAGAGGGGACATTAGTAAGGAGTAGGAGTAATGACCAGAAGCTGAGGCCAGAAACTCAGTGTTCCCAGACTATCAGAGGGAGTTTAGTCTATAGCCTAGCAGAGACACTGCACAGCATTAGTGTAGGTCAAGAAGTTTCAGCAGGATGCTGTCCCAGGCATCTGGGGCTTTGAATAGCTTTAGATTCACATTCATCAGTCACGACAGCTGTGAACTACTTCCAAATTCCACTTGCTAGGAAAATAACTATTAATATGTATTTGGCTAGTTCCTATACTGATTGAGGTTTAGCCTGCAGGTGTGCATAGATCATTTCTGGAATTGGGTTAAATAAGCCATAACTAATATTGAGAGGTTTGGAGGATCTAAGGTAGAGGGTAGAGAGAGAAAAAAAGTGGCCAGAGACCCTCCCAGATATGCTGGTGGAAAGACCATCAGTCCCTCTTTACAGTCTATAATTCCAGGTCTTAAGGAACTTGATCACAACAGTCAAATATTCTTTCTAATAGTTGTTATCTTATTATAAATCAGACTATGATCAGAGCATTCATTTGCAATGTTTCATTAAATTATCCTAAAAACTATGTGAACTATTATCAATTTTCATAGATGAAAAAAAGTGAGATATGGAGAGGCAAATAAAGATCTTTCCTTTGTTTGATTCCCAGTTCTGTCTTCCTCTTCTACATGTTTTGTTTTGGAAACATTCTTTTTATATCTCCCATATTACCCAAGGCATCATCATAAATTGACTTGAGGAATAACCCTTGTTAACATAGAGTAATCCACGGTAATTAGGCAAATTAAGCTCAAACAAGGGTCATATATTATTACATATTGATACTCTGGGGAAAGATAATTTCTGAGACTACTTCCATAAACTCAGCCAATGACAGAATATATTATTGAAAAACATGATAGCATGATGCTGTTATAGGATTCCATGTACATCATAAATAAGTTATATGAAGTAAGTTGTATATTTACCAGTTAGCTCTATCCTC